>NC_057320.1:4912500-5103626 GCF_000687475.1 Ustilaginoidea virens | reverse complement strand
ACCCTAACCCTAACCCTAACCCTAACCCTAACCCTAACCCTAACCCTAACCCTAACCCTAACCCTAACCCTAACCCTAACCCTAACCCTAACCCTACCCTAACCCTAACCCTAACCCTAACCCTACCCTAACCTACCCTAACCCTACCCTACTAACCCTACCTACCCTAACCCTACCCTAAGATGCCTTTAGTATAGTTTCTACTATATCCGTAGTATTAATGCCCTCCTAGCGCTAGGCTAGGTCCGTTATAGATCTCGCCCCTATGCTAAATATTATAAGAGAAATATAAGTAGAAGCCTAGGAATATTATACTAAGATAGAGTAGTACTAGGTTAAAGCTTAATATCCCCGGCTGCCCCTGCCCCTATTTTATCCCGCCCTCCCTATATATTATATAGAAAGGGAATTATCGTACGATTAGGGCGGTTAATACTATGCGGAGGCTCTGCCGCCGCTAGTATAAGGTTATTTATTGTAACCTTTATAATAATAAGCAGAACCCGCTCTACAGCCCCCTATGCCCTCGCCGTCTTTATTACAGCTATTGCTATAAATGCTATATTACCTAGCCCTATCTCGTTAAAGGGTCTTATCGTCTCTTAGTGCGCCTTTACTATATTCGCCTTATGGTAGCCTATAGATTCTATTATATTATAGACGTATAGGGAATTATCCCTATTTAATATATAGTTTATATACGCATCCTACCCTATAAGGACCCCTACTACTACCGGCCTATATGCTATTATAGGGATAGGAGGAGGCTTAGGGAGATAGAGAGTAGCCTTAGGAGGGGGTATATTAGGGGTAAGCTTATATCGGCCCCAGTTTAGTTTATTATATTTTTTTTTTTGAAGTATTTTTATTGTTTTATATTTTGCTTATAGTGGTAGGCATTTAGCGTCGTTTACTAGTCTAATAAACCCTATTTCGGGACCCAGCTAGGCCTATTATAAGTCCTAATATCCCCCTATTTAGCCTTAAATATTTCTTATATAGTAGTATCCTTAAAGTTTTCTAAGGGTTCCTATATCGGTAAGTCGTACCCTTTTTATTTTATAAGTATATTGCGTTTTTATCCCTAGCCTTATATATTCTTCGCTGCGAGTATCTCCTTAACCTTATACTCTTTATATAGGTTTATAGAGTCTTAAGGAAGGATAAATAGGGGCCTAGGTTATATATCGGTTATTACCTAATTAAGTAATAAATTAAAAGCAGCTCATTCAACTAAATTAATATAGAAAACTAGATAGATGCCTTATAAGATATTAAGCTAGATATTAAGCAATAATAAGATAGCAATAATAGTATATTTAGTAGAGACCTAATCGAGCTTCTTATATAGGCAGTTTGTTTTAATATTCTAGAGGTTTAACTATACCTAGTTATTAATCTAGAAGCGCTTGGCTAGGTATCGTAAATAGTTAGTAGTATCTTACTATCGTTATTATGCGAAAGCGATAGCAGCCTAGGCTAATTTCTATCCCTCTTTAAGGTTACTAAAAAAGAGGGCTATATGCCCCTTTAGGGTAATTAAGCTTAGGGTTACCTCTAGAGGTAGGGCAATAATCGGAATATTAAACCTATTAAGCAGCCGGTTTAGGCTAAACCTAATAATAGATAATATCCGGTTATTTAACGTAAGTTAATATACCGTAAGATAGTATAGCTAATTGTATTAATTAAAGGAAACTATAATATAAAGGACCGCCTATACCTCTTAGTTTATTCGCTCTATACCGCTATTAGTTTAGGGGTGGTATACTATTAATAGAAGTTGTTTAGTCCTAACTGATTTATATAGTGTAAACTAAAATTAGCCTATTTAATCTGAACCTCGATTGCTAATAATCTCCTTAGGGAAGCTATAAAAGCGCTACTAGTATTATTAGAAGCGTTTTATATAGTCTTCTGCTTTTATTAAGTATATAGCCTTAAGCTAGATATACTTCGATAAGCGATCTATAATAATTATAAGGAATCGCGGGTTAGAGGCATTATAAGTAGGAAGGTTAGTTATAAAATCGATGAATATTTGCGACTAAAAGTAGTCTATAATTAGTAGCGGTTATAGTAACCCCTGGCGTAATTAGCGGCTCTTATGCACCCTATAGTATTAGCAATTCCGAATATATCTTACTACCTTAGACTATATATTATTGAAGTGATAATCCTATCGTAATAGTTAGAAGGTAGTATTTTTCCCTAGGTAGCCTATAATAGGCGAGTTATAGTAGCGTTAGATCACTATAGTGGTTAAAGGCTTAAACGATGGAAGCTATACCTATACCTAGTAAAAGAGTATACTATATGCATTTAGGGTATAGTCGGTAATTTATTATTATATTGCCGCTTCTACTAGAAATTATTGTTCCCTATTCGCGATTACTATCTATTAGGCCCGATATATATTATCTTTAGATATTATTTAGTCTTAGATAGCTTAAAGGTAGGAGTTAGCGAAGATATATAGGCCGTAAGGTAAGGTAGTCTATAGGGCCGAGGTTAGTATCATTTCGCCTTTTATTTTATCTATATCGAGTGCTAAAATAGATAGCGGTTTTAGGATTTAGCCGATTTGTAGTTTTGCCCTATCTGCCTTTTATTCCTATTGAGAAAGTATATTAGGGTATTAAGCTTATAACCCTAGCCTATATTAAAGATAGAAGTTGAAGAGCGCTAGAGTTTTAGCCTATTAGGCTTATCGCTTAGATATTTCTTATAATTAAGCGAAGTACTTTAGGTTCTTATAGTTAGTAAGGATAGTAAAGGGGGAGGCTATTAAGCGGAGTTCTATTAACTATACCTTAAGGCAAGAGATAATAGTAAGGAGTTCTTTATTATATATAGTATAATTCTATTCCGCATCTAATAAGCAAGTAGAATAGTATACAATAGGGTAAAATATACTATCCTCCCCGATTTACAATAAATAGCTGCTAAGGGCCGTATTAAAATTATCTGCCTTAAGGACTATCTCTTTATTAGGGTCCTATTAGGCGAGAACTAGAGACGATATAAAATACTATTTAAGCGCTTAGAATACTGCCTTTTCTTTATCTAACTATTAGAATAGGACCCCTTTCTTTATTAACCTAACTAAAGGGTCGATAAGGCGAGAGAAGTCTAGGATAAAGTTGCAGTAGAAATTAGTAAAACTAAGGAAATTATAAATGCCTTTTAATTTCGTAGATACTTCCTAGTTCTAGATAGCTTTAATCTTTTCGGGGTTTAGATAGATTTCCTTTCCGGCTATTATAATATATCCTAGGTATTAGACCTTTTTTATTATAAAGTCGCACTTATTAAGATCTAAATTTAAACCGGCCTTTTATAGTCGTTAAAGGACTTCCTTAATGCGCCCTATATAGTCCGCATTTAATCCCTTAGTATAAATTAAAATGTCGTTAAGGTAGGCAGTTATAAAGTCTCCTAGCGTATTCCCTAAGGCCCTATTAATATATCTTTAAAAGGTCGCAAGGGCTTTAGTTAGGCTAAATAGTATAATGTTAGAATGCATAGGGAAAATGCGATAATGCTTGATTGAAAGAACCAAGTCCTCTCTAAGAGACTTGTGTTCCCAGCTATTTATAGTGGGATAGGGGGTACCCCTAAGGGCTTACTGATCCAGGGAGAACTCGGCACATCCGACCTCGGATATGACCGATATCTATATTATAGATAAGCCAATTTCCCTCTAACACACCCCCTTAGGATGTGCTTTCTCTAGGATATCCTGCCATATAGCTAAACTTAGTGCAAAGCAAGATAATAAGTAGAAATATCAATCCACTTAAAATAATATGCGCAAAATAACGGTGCCGTTATTGAATAGGCTACCTATATAGGGGTAAATTGGCCTAATAGCACACATACAAAGTAAGAAAACAGCAATAAACCGTAGATTCCAATTTTCCATAGGAAATAAGTGCAGCTATTGAAAAAACCCCTTTCAATCTGATTTTTTAGGGCGTCTTTTGGTCCTTAGAGGGCATCTTTTAGTCCTTCTGAGGCTCTTCCTCACCACTAAGAATAATATCGTGAGACTGCGGTCCGGCGTCGTAGGATCCCTTTAAAACAACGAGCCCAAGCTGCCGGCAGAAGATTTCAAATTTCTAGCCTGTCAGGGGCTTTATAAAACCGTTAGCAACTATATTGCCTATTGGAACCTACGTAATATCGATCGTTCCTTTCTAAACCTTTTGGCGCAACTAATAGTGATAAATATCTATATGACGAAGCTGTATTACGAGCTTAAAGAATTCCTCTTTTAATAAGCGAATGGTCTAGATATTATTGCATTGAATTGTAGGGATATCGGCATACAATTGAAGCCCAACTTCCTCGCATAATCTCTTAAAGGCGATGACCTCTTTTGCCGTGTGAGATATCGTAAGAAGCTTTACCTTTGTTGATGATATTGTAATAGTATCCTATTGACCCGATTTATATACAATCGGGCTGCTAAAGAGCTTAATTATATAGCCCTGACTGCTTTATCGCATCGTGATATCGTCGGCATAAGAAGCATCAGAAAATGCCTCTATTTCTGCTATATTAGCCTGGAATTCTATCGCGGTATTCTTCTACGTATAGCTATAGTCGAGTGCCTTCTTTGCGGCTTATAAATAGTCTAGACCCAGATTTTAAAGGAATCTTAATAGCTGTGATCCAATATAGCCTAGTTTAGGCCTTGTAATTATGATCGGATATACTAACGAGCCCACTATTGATTAGTATTGCTTTATATTGTGTGGTTTAGCTATCCTATCGAATGCCTTAAGTCTTGCAGTATGTAGCGGGTGCTCTGGAAGGCGGTCCTTAGCATCGTTAAATGCGGTAAGGTTATATTTTATCGCCAGCTTGTCGAAGTAAGCCCTTTGTGTGAGCTATAACTTTCCGGCCGTGCGGTTGCGAATAACCTCAATTGCTAGGAACTACTATAGCTCGCCGAGATCTTTGATTTTGAATGCCGCTATTAATGCCGTATAGAACGATTCGAATGCCTCTATCTGTGACTTATGATAAAGCACGACTAGGTTATTAACGTAGAAGAATACAATAAGGAAGCTATTAATAAAGACATAGGGGTCCTCGTAGACCTATTTGAAGCCTTATTGCAATAGGAATCGTAATAACTCTTTGAACTATAGTAGCGGAGACCTTCGAAGCCCGTATAAGGCATACAACAACCTAATGAATATGAAACTATCGTGGAATCTATTAGGTTGTTTGCAATAGATGGTCTCGTTAAGTAGTGCATTAAGAAAGGCCGTAATGAAGTTATATTGGTGCGTTTTTAGGTTAAAGAAGTATATTAATGCTATAAGAAGCCGAAATGTATATGCCGTAAGCGCCGCTGCCTAGGTATTATAAAGATTATAGGGTTATTAATTACCACAAACGCACAATCGTGCCTTATAACCGGTAAGATACCTATCTTAGTCCTATTTGTAGGCAAATACCTACTTTAGGTCTAATAGCTTGATCTAAAGGTTAATAGATAAATTATTTTATTGAATAATATACTTAATCTCCCTATTTGTAACCTTCGAATATTCTTCTTTCGCGGTAGCAATAAATTCCTCGCGCTTAGGGTGCTTTTTAAGCTCCCTCTATATCGACGGCTCTTTAGGTATATTCGTAATATATAATGCCTCTATTATAGCCAAAGGCTTCGCGATAAAAGCTGCAAACACATTATAAGTATTTCCTTCGAGCTTTATAAAGAATATATTATTAAAGGGAGTAATCGGCTCGAGTTTATCGTTAGGCTTAGGCGAAAATAGCGGGGATAGCAGCATCGCTTAAGCGATAGCTTTTTTAGGGTAGTCTATAACCTTAAGATCAATTTCTATTAGTTAAGGGGCATTATCAATAGCTTCATTTTATGCCTTTAGTGCCTATTCAACAATAGGATCGTTAGTAAAGATATTTTCAATCGAATTCCTAGATAATATAAATTTAAAATCGTTAATAATAGGTATTTCTTCAATATTACCGATAAGGCTATTCAGGGCCTCTTTCTATTGTTTAGAAATCGGTAAGTGGCATTTATTTTGATAAAAAACGGTCTTATCGAATATAATATAGCTAGAATTAAACCAGTAGCTTCTTTTTAACGAAGGCACCTAAATTAGGTATTAAGTAGTCGAGATATAGCCTACTAAATACCCGATATAAGCTCTTTAATTGAGCTTTAGACCTTTCTGTAATATCCTATTGCGAGTTATTACGAAAGCCTTATATCTATAGGTGCGGAGGTAGTGAATTTGTAGACGAATATCTACCGGTAGGTATTTCTAAGCGGGCTTATTATTACGGAGCTAAAGTTGAAGTATTTAAAGAGGTGATTTCTAGTTATTATAAGGTCTTTCCGACTTCCTAGGGCTTCGATTTAGTAAATATACCGCTGCTTCGGCTGTAATAGGCTATAACTCCTTAGGAAAGCCTACTTATATATTAAGAAGGGCCATCTTTATCTTTAATACCCCCCTAAAACATTTAGTATAACTATTCTAATATTGGTGACTAGGGCTCGAATTTCGAATTATAATGCCTTTCCGTTTGGCTTCTTCCCGACTATTACTAATCTAAAGCGCTGTTTCGTTATTAGAGATAACTATTGCGATCGCTATATTATATAGGCGTAAAACTTGATTCTCGAAGATTAGCTAATATCTAGGTAGGTCAGTCTTTCTAGGTATCGTAAAAATATACTTCATTCCTATAAATCGGCAGGTAAATAACGCTATATATTTATCACCGTTAAAAGCAATAGCTTATAGAAATAGATCGAAAGAGACTACTTTAAAGGGTTCCTAAGGCATCGAGAGCTTATAAGATGATTATAATATCTACTTCACGATTTTCATGCTACTATAAACCTTATAATTCAAAGCTTCTTTTTCCTTAGGCATCTATAATATATCCTTAAAGATATAATCTATTGAATCCTAACCTGGGTGCCTAAAACGCGTATGCCAGATAATATAAGGCGTTTTTATTGAGGTTTTAGGCTGGCGACTGTCTCCTCGAGCTAAATAGGCTTCATTAATAATTAAGGCTTTATTTTAAGCCCTCGTGATGAATTTATTTATAGGCATATCGTTTCTACCACTTTAGTAGAAGATATAGGGCCTTTTTTCTATCTAAGAAACTTAAAAGATTACTTCTTATTAACTATTTTTCCGTAGGTAAATTTCGTCGACTTTATTATTCTAGAATAATCTTTTATTTCTTATCTTTTTTATAGCAAGAAGATTCGCTACGATTATTAGATTATATAGAATATCGGTAAAGGTAATAGCCCTTCTATCCTATAATATAATTCGAATAGAGCTAATACTAAAGACTTTCGAAATATTATTATAAGCATTACGAACGATATACTTATCGATATTATAGTCGATATTAGTGAACCACTTTATATCGTTGAAAATATATATTAAAGCGCCGCTATTAAGCATGATATAAGACTTTAAAAGACCTAAATTATCTAGGTAAGTTCCTATAGAAAGGATAGATATTATAAATACTTTATCTTCTTTTTCTTTCTCTATTGATCTATCTTCTTCTTTATTATTATTGTTATTGCTTTTGCATTTGCCTTTGCCCTTATGTTTATCTTAGAAGGCCTTAAATGCATTTTACACCTCTTTAGATTCCTTTTTTATTTTTTTATATACGGCTTCCTAGCTTTTCTTATTAATCCTATCTTTTAAGTGGTTTGGAGCCATCGATAGAGTCAATATCCAACAATTCTTATAATAAGGCCCCTTTACTATATAGGGCTTACTATAGTATTTATAGGTCTTTTTCTCTACCGAAGATAAAGCTAAAGTATTACCAGAAGCAGCTTATAATAAAGGTTTAGTATCGTTAGTTATAAATGCTATATAACTACTACTAACCTTCCCCTTCTTTTCCAGCTCCTATTTCTACTAAATATATTTAACGGTCGTTGGAAAATCGAGATATTTATTCTGTTTTTATGCTTTTATTATTCGATTGAGGATTTTTTCCTTAAAGGCAGGATACTTTTGACGAAGAGCTTCCGCTAGCTATTTGGTAGGCGTATTCCCATTAATAAGGATCGAGTCTATTCGCACTAATCGCTTATATAACGTAGAGATTTCGTTAAACTATTCCTCTATATTATATCTTCTGAGGTTACGTCGTATAGCCTGCTTGAATTTTTCTTTGAGGTATTCTTAGATAATAAGCTGAACCGATCGCATACGTTCTATTAGGCGTTAAATTTTTCCTCGAACGTTCCGATTGCCTACTACTAATATCTTATAGCTAGGGCTCAGCGTTAATTCAAACCACGCTATATATACTCGAAGATTCTAACTAAATATCGTATAACGGTCGTTCTGAAAGTTATACTAAATGTTGGCTTATTTCATCCATTCTGTAGTACTAATACCACTAGGGCGTTATATCGGCTTAAAATAGTGGTTTTCTTTAACATTCTCGATTTGCTGCGGCCGGATTATTCTTATTCTCACCGTTAGTACTGCCGATAATGCCCTAGCTGCCGATATAGCTCTAGTATTTGCAGAAGGGGTACGATCTGTAGCTTCTGTTGATGAATCGGCTGTTGCTACCGATATAGGTGTTGATGCTAATGCCTGCGTAGAATAGATAGGTTCATCTAATTCCTATGCCGGCAGAAGAGGCATATTCAGTATCGTCGAACCCTTAGGATTAACGAATATCCAAATATCATCCTCCAAAGCACGCTTTTAAATGTAATTATACCAGATATCCCAATCATATCGGGACATCAGCTTGACTATTAGTTTAGAGCTATTATTAGTAATAGTACCCATTTTCGCTGACAACGATGTTTAGGGCACGAATTGATCTGACGAAAATAGCGGTTAAGATGTCGATTTATTAGATTAAAGGAAATATCGCGACTTTCCGTAATAGCCTCCTTTTTGATTAATAAGGCCACACGAGTATATCAGCAATAATGCTTTTGACGGATTTAAAGGGGAATCCCGAGCTTACTCAAATAGGATCCGGAAAATAGTGGCTTTTATAGCAAAATAAAGATAACAGTTGATCTTAAGGCTGGGCCACGAGGTAAGGGATAACAATAAGGTTTTGTTGTGATATTTACGCAATTGCTACCATGTCAGAATGCATAGGGAAAATGCGATAATGCTTGATTGAAAGAACCAAGTCCTCTCTAAGAGACTTGTGTTCCTAGCTATTTATAGTGGGATAGGGGGTACCCCTAAGGGCTTATTGATCCAGGGAGAACTCGGCACATCTGACCTCGGATATGACTGATATCTATATTATAGACAAGCCAATTTCCCTCTAACATATAATAAGCTATTTAAATAGTCCGAATCGTATATAGAATACGGTTAAGTATTTATCGCCCTTTATAATATATATCTTATAGAACACTATATATATATCAACCTTAGTAAACTATTTCGCCTAGGATAGGGATCGTAAGGTTTTTTTAATTAAAGGGAGGGGGTATCGGTTTTAAATTATAACCTTATTAAGGGCTTAGTAGTCAATGTAAAAACGCTACCTACTATTCCCCTTTCTAGCTAGTAAGACTAATACTACTATTAATAAAAAGCTCGTTTAAATCTATCCTTTATCTATTAGATTAATTATTTATCTCTAAACCTTAAGTAATTAGTCTTATGGCATATTATATAATAGGCCCTAAGGTAGGTCTAGCTGGCTCCTATCTATAGTCTTTTTGAGCTAGATATAGTAGTCTAATATACCTTAGTGCGGAGGGAGACTAAAAGCCTTCTCTTTATTAAAAAGGTTAATAAATTCCTATAATTCTATTAGGAGTACCTATGGCTCCTACGATTATAAGGCAGAATCTTAATAAGGTAGTAGTATAACGCAAAAAATATATATTATCTCCTATAAGCTTATCGCAATAAAGGAAGTCGACTAGTCCCTAGAGCGTTTTGCCTGCTTTAGTATACTATAGAAGACTAAGCTAAAGATATTGACTATAGTTAGACCCTATGGCCTTCTCGTTAATTCCTTAACGATAAGGCTACCTACTAATCCGATCTTTAATTAGCGCTACTTCGCCTATAATATAATATTATAGTGCTCTATCTAAAGCATCCTAAGGATAATATCGCAAGTAAAGCCTAAGATAATATAAAGTATGACTGTAGATAGCTATCTATCGATATCGATCGCTATATAGACGATATAGGTAATAAAGGAATATATTACCTTATATTCTCCTAAACGGCTCTAAATATCTACTGCCGTTCCGATTTCCTTATATTATAGTAGGCAGATAGGTTAGAGGCCTAACCGTTATACTATCTTTTCGCTTATAGCGCTATAGCAGTTATATCCCGAGTCGATTAAGGTATTAATAAAGGTATAAGATTTATATAAGATTAGTATTAAAAAGGGGTATTTATCTATTTATTCTGCGATTTTTTTTAATTCCTTCTATAATCGGGCTAGGGTTTATATATATATCTAAAGCCTTTTAATAAGATTAGGTTTAAAGGCTATTCTTTTTCTTAATCTTTATTGCTACTTTCGACCTCTACGATTTATAAATTAAGTAAGGCTATTTTAGCTCTATTGGGTCGGATTACTAGCAGTAGGTGGCATATAAATATCTAATAATTAGGAGAGCTATACTAAAGATAAAGGCCTTTTTTCTTATAATTTTTATACTATTCTTTAGAGACTTATATTGCCCTAGGCATGCACTAATTACCCTTTAAGTCTAGCTTATTAATACCTAATATTTATATATTGCCCTCGGAATCCTAGGTATATATCGGTCGGGAATAGGTCGAACCCATATAGTAATTAATAGTTAAGCTAGTCTTAATATCGATAGCAATTTATTAGTAACAATCTACCGCTAAATAGTAGTTATAATAGGGGACCCTAAGGCTAATAATCTTATTAGCTATATGAGTATTAAACGCCGATCGGAGGTATTTAAGCTTGACTTTTTTAGGCTAACTAAGACTGCTAATAAGCATAAGTTTTTCCTTGAATCGTATAAAGAAAACGGTAAAAGGTTCCTTAGGGCCCTAGCGTAAAAAGTATTTAAGCTTAGTAATAGCGCGATTCTATTAGTGCGGGTCCTTAAAGAGACGTTAGAGGTATTTAAAAAACTTTATTATATTGTAATTATAAGCCGTACTATTCTCAAAGAAGGCTGCGACCTATAATTAGACTATAGACGAAAGGTTTTAGAAGATAAATATCTATTAGGTCTTTTCGTCCCCGATAAAGTCCTTATCGACCTTAAGCTTATATTGCATAAAGGTCTATTAGGCTATAAATATAGCCTTTTTGCTATTAAAGGGGTCCCCTATTGGGATCGGCTTATATTTTAGCTAGGTATTTTAAGCCGTAGGGAGGGGGGCGTTCTATTATACGACTGGGGCCGGTTAGGGGGCGGCCTAAAAGCTATTTGACTAGTTCGCAAAGAGGGTCTACAATAAGGCGGTAACGGCAGTAAGGTATTATGTATTAATCTGCATTTGCGCCTCTATCTATTATAATCCTGATGCGAGCTGCTCTACTTGGGTATATATATTATATTGGGGCCGTTATGGTCTTAGGTTGTTTATATCCGTTTCTCTAGGTGTACTTATCTCGATATCTTATATAGTCTGTATTATCCGCTCTATGATGTGAGGTTATAATAGTAAGGCTGAGAGAGTCTATTTAAATATAAAGGACTGGCCCTAGGGCTACTGCGAATAGGCGTCGAATAAATATATTAAATAGACTAAGGAGGAAAGGAAGAGGACCCGAATAGGGGCCTCTGAGTAGTCTATTTATGCCCGTATATAGCACGGGCCGAGTCCTTAGCGAGCCCTTGTAACCCTGTGCCGATACTTCTTAGGCTAGTCGCGGGCGCAGCCCGAGTCCTAGCCACATTGTGGCGCGGGCGTAGCCCGAGCCCGTAACAGCAGGTTCATTATAATTAACCGTATCGGCACCTATCTTTACTATCTATAACATTTTAGGCACGAAAGGCTGATAATTTAACTGAATAAGTCAATCATAAATAAAGTTAAACTATAAAGAATATTGCGATCTTCCAAATAGCTTCCTTTTTATTATGGGAGGCTATACGAGTATAATAGCAATATAAGGTTTTAATAGATCTAGCAGAAATCTACTATTATACCTCAATAGGTATCCGAGAAGAGCGGTAATTATAGTACAATCTTAGATATCGAACGATATAGTTGTTAAAATCCTATAGTAGCCTACCAGGCTGCTGGCCTAATGCCCTACTGGCCTACTAACCTTCTGGCCCTTATACCGCCTTTTGGACTTACGGTAGTCTTACCAACCTTAGGCCTTTGCCTTTTACCTTAGGATTTTCAGTGGATTATTACTGTATA
Source organism: Ustilaginoidea virens (assembly GCF_000687475.1). Classification (NCBI taxonomy): domain Eukaryota; kingdom Fungi; phylum Ascomycota; class Sordariomycetes; order Hypocreales; family Clavicipitaceae; genus Ustilaginoidea; species Ustilaginoidea virens. The sequence continues at coordinate 5,091,216 of NC_057320.1, read as the reverse complement.
CCAAGTAAGGTAGGCCTTGTTAAAAAGGTGTGGCATTGCTAAATTAGCGTGGTGGCCTACTAGCGTGGTGGCGGCCTACTAGCGTGGTGGCTAGTCCACTAGTGTGGTGGCTAGTCCACTAGTGTGGTGGTTAGTCACTAGCGTAATGGCTAGTTGCTAGTGCGGTGGTTAGGGTGGTTGGAAAGGCCGGATATAGCGGGGTTGCTGACGTATTATAGCGAGCATTACGGGGAGCCTTCTTACTGGCTACTCTGAATGCCTGGGCCCACCCCTCCTTCGTGTATATATAGGATAGCTTTCCCCCTTCTTTTTAGACAGTTGAAGGGCAGCACAATCGAGTCTGTTAATGCACTATATGCCTCTTAACTCCCACCTTCCCTGCGTTTCTGGTTATCTTATATTTGCCTTGCCTTTACACTTGCCCTGCTTTATAGCACTTGTATAGTCTTAGGACTTGGTGAAAAATCTAGTATTTATACTAAGATTAGTTCACAGGTCGCAGACAGTCTTGTGCCATTTAGCTAGCTAGTAAGGCTCTGCTTTTATAGTGACCTTGAGAATTGCAATAATAGCACTGTGGCACCTAACAAAAGGATGAGAATAAGGTTATTATATGTCACGGACTCGGGCTATGCCCGTATTATAGATTGGCTGGGGCTCGGGCTGCGCCCGTACCTAGCTCGGGATGGATAACATAAGGCAGATGCGCAGGCCGATAGGGCAACATTAGGGCTCTAGCCCGCGCCATATATAGATATATATAAACTGCAGAAAGGACCCTATTGCAATTCTAAAGGTCACTATAAAGCAAAGCCTTACTAGCTAGCTAGATGGCACAAGACTGTCTGTGACCTGTGACTTAATCTTAGTATAAATACTAGATTCGTCACTAAGTCCTAAGACTATACAAGTGCTATAAAGCGAGGCAAGTGTAAAGGCAAGGCAAATATAAGATAACCAGAATAACGCAGGAAAGGTGGGAGTTAAGAGGCATATAGTGCATTAACAGGTTCGATTGTGCTACCCTTCTACTATTTAGAAAGAAGGGGGAAAGCTATCCTATATATACATGAAGGAGGGGTGGGCCCAGGCATCCAGGGTAGCCAGTAAGAGAGCTCCCCGTAATGCTCGTTACTAATTCCGCTATATCCGACTAACCCCGCTATATCCGGCCTTTCCAACCACTCTAGCCACCGCATTAGTAATTAGTTACCGCACTAGTAACTAGCTACTACGCTAGTGACTAACCACCACACTAGTGGACTAGCCACCACACTAGTGGACTAGCCACCACGCTAGTAGGCCGCCACCACGCTAGTAGGCCACCACGCTAATTTAGCAATGCCACACCTTTTTAACAAGGCCTACCTTACTTGGTATACAGTAATAATCCACTGAAAATCCTTAAGGTAAAAGGCAAAGGCCTAAGGTTGGTAAGACTACCGTAAGTCCAAGGGGCGATATAAGGGCCAGAACGTCAGTAAGCCAGTAGGGCATTAGGCCAGCAGCCTAGTAGGCTACTATAGGATTTTAATAGAATTGATTCGGGCTCTTCTCCCTTCCTCTTTAGTTTTATTAATATATCCGATTAATACCTATTCTCAGTCGCCCTAGGGCTAATCTATCACAATTAATAAAACTCTCTTAATCCTTATTATTATATCACCTAACTGCCGATAATAGATATAGACCCCTTATAGAATATCCTGGATTTAGATAATACCTAATACGCCTCTACTTGCTAATAAGCCGCATAAATAGAGTCAATTATAAACGCTATAGAATTACTTAATATAAGGTTCTAAAAATATTTATGCTAAAGCCAAAAGAGTAAGCACTAGATACGCGCTTAGGCTAAGCAGACCGAGCATTAGATATAAGCTCTTATTGACTAAATATAATAATAACTATTATTAATAATTATATCGACCCTAAACTAATTTTAGACCGACTCTATTCTAATCCTAAAAGCAATCTAATAAAAGTATAAGCCGATACCGGTTAGGGAACCCTTTAATAGCAAAAAAGCTATATTTACTATATAGAAGACCTTTATAGAATATAAATTAAAGATCGATTAGAACTTTATTAATAACGATAAGACCTAATAAATATTTATCTACTAAAATCTCTCGGCTATAATCTAATCTTAAGTTATAGTGTTGCAATTCTTAAGGTCACTATAAAAGCAGAGCCTTACTAGCTAGCTAGATAGCACAAGACTGTCTGCGACCTATGAACTAATCTTAGTATAAATACTAGATTTTTCACTAAGTCCTAAGACTATACAAGTGCTATAAAGCAGGGCAAGTGTAAAGGCAAGGCAAATATAAGATAACCAGAAAACGCAGGGAAGGTAAGAAGTTAAGAGGCATATAGTGCATTAACAGACTCGATTGTGCTGTCTTTTAACCATCTAGAAAGAAGGGGGAAAGCTATCCTATATATATACGAAGGAGGGGTGGGCCTAGGCATTTAGGGTAGCTAGTAAGAAGGCTCCCTGTAATGCTCGCTATGATACGTCAGCAACCCCGCTATATCCGGCCTTTCCAACCACCCTAACTACCGCACTAGTAATTAGTCACCACGCTAGTGGACTAACCACCACACTAGTAGACTAGCCACCATACTAGTGGACTAGCCACCACGCTAGTGACTAACCACCACACTAGTGGACTAGCCACCACGCTAGTGGGCCACCACGCTAATTTAGCAATGCCACACCTTTTTAATAAGGCCTACTTTAAGGCCTACCTTACTCGATATACACTAAATAATCTACTGAAAATCCTTAAGATAAAAGGCAAAGGCCTAGGTTGGTAAGACTACCGTAAGTCAAAAAGGCGGTAAAAAGGCCAGCAGCCTAGTAGGCTACTATAGGATTTTAACACCCCCTCTGATTAGCTACTATAGTATTAAGCTAATCGTGTAAAGGATAGGGAAAGAAAATGCAATAAAGGTCCTAAGGAAAAAACATAGGAAAAAAACCTTAGTAAGTTAGTATAAGTTAGCAGGCCCTAAGGCCTAGTAACTCGCGGAACCTAGTAAATTTAGGGCCCAATAGTGGCTTGGTAAGACCGTCAGTAGGCATGCTATTAGTAGGTAAGTAGGTAATTTTCACTAAGCCCAGCTGGGCTTACTCCCTAATATACCGGAATTTTAATAGCGTATACTTAGTGCGAGCATACTAATTAGGGTCGTTAGAATTTAAAATAGAGCCCTAGTTATTGCAGTATAGCGGTATAGGGCGTAAGATATTAATTTCTTGCTCCTTATAAAGGTTAGAAAGCTACTATACCTCACGGATAGTCTCAAGTAAGGCATTAGATTCAGCTTCTAAAGTAGATAGCACTACTAAAGAGGCTCGTTTAGAACGCTAGCTAATAGGACTACTATTAATAGTAGTTAAGAAGCCTCTAGTAGATTTAGAAGTTTCTTTATAGCCAGCAAAATCGCTATTAGAATAAGCGGTTATAATAGGCTATTAGTTGCTTTTAGTAGTACTAAAGCAAATAGCTAGGTTCTCAGTGCCTTTAAGGTAACTAAAGCTGCCTTTTGCAGCATTTAGATGCATATTAGTTGCTTTCGACATAAAACGGGAGAGGTATTGTATAGGAAATGCTAGGTCGGGTCTAATTATTATTATAAGCCACATTATAGTGCCAGTAAGGCTCTAATAAAGGCACTAATTAGTAGGGCTAAGGTCTTTTCCACTAGATTCATTTAGAATCCCTAGTTAAAGTGGAATTAGCTGAGGTTTAGTATCCTATAGACCGAATTTAGCTAAGACCTCTGCTATAAATTGGGCTTAGTGTAGCCACAATAGACCTTCCTTCCTATTTCGTATAATTTATACGCCTAGAAAGAAGGAAGCTAGACCGCGGTCTTCTATAGTATAGACCTTATGAAATTTCCTTTTTAGTAGGTTAATATAAGTTATATTTAGACCAACTAATAGGCAATCGTCAATATAGGTGACGATAAAGGTGCTGGTTTGCTTATTATAAAAGACGGCAGTATTAGATGCTAAAGGTAAGAAGCCTTCACTAGAAATCAGATCTTTTAGCTAGTGTTGCTATTCGCGGGGTGCTTATTTTAGCCCGTATAGGGCCTTCTTTAGTAAAATAGCTTGCTTAATAGAGGGATTAAAGCCGGCTTCTTTAAGTAAAGTTAGTAGCTATTACCGTTGAATATTAGACTAAAGTATACTATCGCTATTAGTTAGTAGTAAGCTCTCTGTAAATTCAAGAAATCCATTAGGAATATCTATATAAATAGTCTCAGAAAGTTCGCTATTTAGGAAGGCGCCTATAAAGTCGATCTGCTCTATTTCCTAGTTATTATTAGCAGCTAAAGCCAGTATAACCCTCTAGGTAGGTGGGATAGAGGTAGAAGCATAGGTATACTAAAAATCCTTTCCTTCGATTTATATAAAACCTTTAATAACTAATCTAGCCTTATATTTTATAGGCTGATTATTGACATCCTTTTTAACCCGAAAAATAGGCCTATTGTGTATAATTTTCCTATCAATAGGAATGCTAGATTTAGGAATAAATTGGAAGACTTTAGTATCTAAAAGCTGCTTGAATTCCTTAAATAGTGCCTTTATCTAAAGGTCTTTTTCTTTTTTAGGGCATTGTAGTATATCCTTCTAGCTATTAGGCGTACCATTAAGGGCCTTTTTAGCTAGCTTACGCTTAGCTGTATAGTAGGAATCCTATATCAGGTAGTATAAAGTATTACCTTCCTGAGGGAATAAGTCGGTAGGTCTGGTAGGGTTAGTAGGGCTGGTAGGTATAGTAGAGCCAGCAGGGCCAGTAGGGCCAGTAGGGTCAGTAATATCGGTAGGATTAAGGCTAGTAAGGATATCTATAAGGTTATCTTTTGTAGTAGCCGGAGATTATAGTATAGTACCTTCTGACTTAAGAAGGTAATCCACGGTGGCATTAGTGTTAGTAATATCATCCGGGGTAGTATTAATTGTCGGAATCGCTGTCGCAAGGTGCCCAATTGGGCATATTGCGACGGATATGCCGCGCATACTGCCGCATACACGATGTGGCCCCTTTTGCCCCTTTACCCCTGAGCCCGGTAGGGCACGCGGGCAGCCCGGCCCGACTGCGCCGATGCACGTGACCACGGCACGCACAAAAGGCTATATCGTGTAATTACCCTCTTTTGCTTCCTTTCTTTTCTCTTAGTTAGTAATAGTTATAATCAAAAAAGTAATTATACCTTTGACCGGTGACCTCACAGTACTTAATACCACGCGCGCAACCCTACGTACAACTGGGTACCCCTTGATGTGACACCAATACTGATCAGTGAAGTTAAAGTTCACTTCACAGATTAGCTAGGACCAGCAAGAAGAGGCGATTTAAAAAGATCGTACTAATAGGGAATGTGATTTAGCCTAATTCAGTCGAAAACGGCTTATATATTACAGACTAAGGGATAAATTGATTGTGTCTAACCTTCCCTACTCGTCTATTACGAGGAACAATCGCCAAATATCATACTGATTGATTGTATCAGTTAATAACGATCGCTAAATATTACGATATCTTTAGTTGTGATGGGAACTACGGAACGCTAAATCTATCGTGATACTATTAGTAGGCACAAACGTAGGTTCTTACGCAAGCGACTCAGAGCCTCATAACGGTAAAGGACCTATTTACCGATATATAGTCAAATAAGCAATCGGAACGCCTATAATATCCTGCCCGATAATTGCTTCCTTTTTCCTTCCTTCCTTTATTAATTTACTACCTTCCTTTATTAATTACTTCTTTTTTAATTACTTCCTTTCGATACTTACGCTAAATGCTCCCTATCTCTCTGCCTTTTCTACCTCATCCTTACCTCTATTAATATCATAATGGAGGCACTACTACCGGAAAAGCTTAACCCTTTCGCTAAAATTATCATAAAAGACTATATCGATTCGATAGACTAAATTAACCCTATAAATGCTATAGACGAATAGTTACACAATCGTATTGCCTACCTTATTAATAGTTATACAATAGGCGATGAGAAGGATGATAATCTATGGGAATAATTCTGTGAGGATTGTGATGAGTGGACTGAGGAACTATTCAGCTGTATTAATAAACGGCTCCTATGGGAATTCCGAACAACCCTACAGGAACGTAGGGTGTATATTAGAAGCATAGGATTATTAATAATTAGGACCCTTCTCTACTGCATATAACAAGAGTATATGCCTAAATGGCCTTAAGAAGAAATAGACCTCCAACTTGTACGTAAGACCTTTATATCCCGGTTAAACCTAGATAGGGAATAATTAGTCCCTACTGCTTATACCAAACGGGAGATGCAAATGAACTAGGATGCCCCCTCCATTATAAGCTTAAGGAATTTACTTCCTGCTATAATTGTTTGAATACCCTTATGGATACCATCACGAATACCCTTATGAATACCCTCGCGATTACCCTCGCGAAGACCTTTATAAGCCCCTTCGACCCCCAGGGACTTTGTAATACTAACGGCATAATAACCCCTCATCCCTCCATCTATATTAAAGAAAGCCCCTATTCCTACTAATACCGAAGAAGAAAGGGGCCGGCCGCTATAATAGAAAGGGAAAGCGCCTATTTATAGGCCGCTATTTGAGATAGGGAAAAGCTCCCGATAATAACAACAGCATATAACGGACGATGACTATAGCCCGACCGACTAGATACTTTATCTTAGGGGTTATACCCCTAGCCGGGCTAGCCGAGGCGGCTATCCTAATACCCCTTAGAATTATAGTATACCTATAAGAGCCAGAAGTTAGGATATACGCCCCGATGATATGCTTCCCTCAATAGAGGGACCCGACGGTAATACGCTCGAAGTCACCAATATTAATATCCCCCGATATGCCGTTACTAGCGGCATAGGGCAAGCCCCTAATATTGATAAAATAGCTGCCCCTAATACTAGATATTACGAATCATGGTATCGCAGCCACAACCAACAGGCATAAATGCCTCAACTACTGGCTCTAATGCCTCACCCGATAATGCTAAAGATAGGCACGGCACCGGACCCTTCCCGGCACTATCGGCCTACCTAGGCCGATGAACGGACCGTCTTAACGGGAGGACCGGTAAACCCAGACCGACCCGGGTTATGGGATAACCCAGCCAGAGATCCCGCTAGCCTACCGTAAGGCTACCGATAAGCCGTTCTGGAACACCCTCCGGAATAATAATACTACTAAGAAGATTATACCCGAAGAGCCTATACAGGGGCCGGGTTTAATAATATTTCGAAGAAGATATCTGACCTTTTATGCAGCTATCGTATAGAGGATAGATATAGCGGCAAAATGGATAACTTCCTTATACTAAAGGTAGTATCCTTTAAGAGTAAGTGCCGCCTTCTAGGATTGCCCGATTATGTACTTATAAGAGCCTTTTAAATCATACTAATCGGCGATACTAAGACGTATTACTTTAATAATATCGAACGCATTTGTAATACCCTCACTTTTAACGATATAGTCCGCAAAGTCAAGAGCTATTTCGAGAATAAGAGCATAGAGCAATTCTATTTATACTATTGGAATAGAATAATACTCTAATCAACTATCGCGAAATATCCCGATAAGTCAAAACTAGAATGCCTTAATATCCTATTAGAGGAACTTCAGCGCCTATATCATAGTCTTTTTCCCCCCTTTACAGCTAATATAGAGCTTTATCGGCAAGTGCTCAACGCTATAAGGGATACCCCTAAGTATAGCCAGGCTATATATCGTCATGCCTCTATATTCGAAGGCCTCGCCGCTGACCTACGGCGATCCCTTTCTATCTATAAGACTACCCATATAACTCAACAGCATCAATTCCTTCAATAATAGCAGCATTAATAACAATAGGATATTAAAGATATTGATAATAATATAGCATTATTCACAGATTGTAGATATGGTCAATCCTATAACCGGTATTAACGCCCCCAACGATACGGACCCCCTTAACGGCAATAATAGAATCGCGCCTTTCCAGCTAGGCCCCGTTAAAGAAGATATTTTATTTGCAATAAATCAGGATATTAGTCATCTAATTATACTAATAAAGAATAATAAGAATTAAAGGCATAATGGCTAAAGAACTGCTCCAACCGGACCGCCCCTAATAATAAGAAATTCCATATTTTCCTATAGGAATATAAAGGGACTGCCGACTAAGCCCTCAAAGATGCCGATTTTAATGATATCGTTAAAGATATTGAAGTCATAATAGCAGGGGTCATATATTGGGATATAAAAGACGCTATCGCACTATAAATTACAGCCACTTAGTATTTCTAAGCCCCCCTGCAAACAGAGGCATTACCAATTAAGATATTATAAGCCTTACAAGATGAATCATACCGACATGCCTTCCTATAAATTAACCCCTTCCGAATGCCTTTACTAAACTGTAATTCTGCCTTTCTAGAAGAAGAACGCTATAGTGACTACACCTTCCGTAGAATCCTACCGGATACCAGCGCCTCCGGCCTATCTACAGCAGGCATAGGTCAAGCAAAAGCCCTAATAAGATTGATGAAATCTTTAACGATTAAGTCAATAGATATACAGTATACCATTAATTTCGGAGCAGGTTCTACTATATCTTCTAGTATATTAAATGTCCTGATGATATTCGGTAATATCCCCTTTCACATTCTTAATAGTAGTACCCCCTTTCTCTATTCTATCACAGATATAGATAGGATAGGCATAAAGCTAGATAATATTGATAATTTGCTTATTAAAAGGGATATTAAGGTTCCAATTATCAGGAAATAGGGACATCCATAGTAGACTCTTAATGCCACGGATACTGCTGCCTTCCACCTCTTATCATAGGAAATCCGTCAGCTTTATTATCGATTCAGGTACCCCTCTATTAATAGGCTTACTAAATTGCTTCAACGGGCCGGATATAATAATAATATTAACCGCAATATCATCGAGAAGATTACCTATATATACCATTAATGCCAGATGAACGCAAAGGCACCCAGCCGATTTAAATTCACGCTTAAGGATAATAATACCAGCCAATTCAACTATAAAATTATCGTCGATATCCTTTATATTAATAATCGGCCGGTATTACACATTATAGATACCGCGATAAGCTTCTAGGCAGCTAGATTCCTTAATCTATAAAGGCAGAAGGCTTATGATATTTAGAATACCCTTAAGGAATATTAGATCGATATATACCTTAGCCCGCCAGATTAGATAGTACACGATGCCAGACCCAACTTTACTTCTGCCGAGTTCCGCCATAATACCCGGCTTCTATCTATTAATATAGATGAAATTCCTATAGAAGCCCATAACAGTATTAGCAAAGTCGAGAGATACTATACCCTATTATACCGAGCCTATACTATTGTTGATAACAAAGTAGGCGACTAAATAATAAAGGAATAGAAATTACAGCTTGCTGTAAAAGCTATTAATAATTCTGCTAGACTTAACGGTCTAGTGCCTACGTTATTAGTCTTTAGAGCATATCCCCGACTTACGGATGATTTACCCCCTAGTCTATCAGTATTATAATATGCCTTAACGTTACGAAAGGCTACTAATAAAGCTAGGAAATGCCTCGCTAAGCGATAAGTTTATGATGCTCTCGCCCAACAAAATAGCCTGGATATGCAGCCTATCTACCGACTACCCCTATAGTTAGATGTATGGGTATAGAGAGAAAAAGGTGGATAGTATAAGCCGTACTAGCTAATTAGCCTTAAAGGTAAGACCTATATCGTATAGATGCCATATGGCCCCATCAAGTTCCGGTTAACGGTCGTTAAGCCTTATAACTATAACCTTAATAGCGATCCCGCCGCCGATAATGCCGAAGATATCGTCTATGCCGAAAGACCGGCCCGCCCCGGCCAGATAGAAATTAAGATACTAGCTGCAGCCGCACCTCTAGCCGCGATAATATCTATAGCCGTAATATATCCGTTACTAGCCACTGGCTCTAATCAAGCCAGGCTACTATTACTATCACTAGCAAGGGTGGTATCTGACGTTATAATCAATAAGGACTAAGAAGAAGCTCTCGTTAACACTATAGCTTCTAATACCGTTATTAACGCCTCTTTCCTAACCGCAAAAGAGCAAGCCGACCTACAGCTTACTAGCTAATTACGCCGGGAAGGGAAGATTATAACCCCTAGAGCCCCTTTCGAACAGTCTAACCATACAGAGATAGAAGCATTACAGGCCCGTAATATATTCCGATTCGTTACCTTTAATATCAGTCAATATAGAGCCCAACGCCTATTCAACTTACGTATAGTACGAGAAATCAAAGGCAAAGGCATAGATACCCCATATAAGAAGTCTAGGCTTATTATACAGGGTCATAGTGATAACGAAAAGCGATTAATATTGACTCAATCCCCTATAATTCAACGGGCGAGTTAATAGCTACTAATATTAATAGCCCTATCACTACAACATTCTCACGGCTTATTTCTCTAGATACGTGATATCACACAGGCTTATATGCAGTCATCCACCACCCTTAATAGATCAATTATCGCTAAGCTACCTAAGCAGATAGCATATCAATACCCCGATAATACAATCATAAAAGTGGTAAAGCTACTGTACGGAATAGCTAAGGCAAGCACCTACTAGTAGGCAATATACTTCTGGCACCATCGCGAGAAATTGGGCATAACTACATCAACCTATAACCCCTGTTTGCTGATATCCGCCGGTAATAACGATACTGACTATACTAACGTTCCTAACCGTACTAACGCTCCTAATTATGCTGGCGATACCAGTATATGCTTCGGTATCGTAGGTATGTAGACTAACGATACCCTTAGCCTAAGTGACGATGCCTTCTTCCAACGGGAAGAATTGGAGCTTACTAAGGCAGGCTTTAACGCTAAGCTTAAGACGAGGCTATCACCAACCGTGCCCCTAATCTTCAATAGATGTATACTAACGGCCGATACTAACGGTATAACATTATGCCAGAAAGGTTAAAGTAAGAAGATCGCGACTATCGACAAGAATACGCCTATAGCCTAGCGTAATTATATCGAATAACGCGCTCGCAGTGCTTATATGGCTATGGTCTGCCAGCCCGAAGCGTCTTTTAACCTATCTATCGCGGTATAATACCAGCAACCTAACCCTAACGATATCGCGAGGTTAAACAAGCGCCTTCAATAGCAATACAATAACTAGGATCGTGGCTTGCGGTATATCAATCTGGCCCTTACTATAGCCAAACTCTTTATATTTATTGACGGGTCCTTTATCAACAATAAAGATTTAAGCTCCTAGATTGGCTATATGATTATGCTAGGCAATAAGGAATATACGATGGATAACACCTTCCGGCTAACCAGTAACATCATTACTTATAGCTCCACAAAGAGTAAGCATATAACGCATAGCGCACTCGCTTCGGAGCTGTATAGCATAGTGCAAGGGGTCGATATCGCATACGCGATAGGTACAACCCTCAACATAATTACTAATAGGCTAGGATTGCCAAAGATCCCCACGGTTGTGTATACGGATTCGTTTTCGTTATACGAATGCCTTATTAAGCTAGGCACCACCAAAAAGAAAAGGCTTATGATAGATATTATGGCCCTACGATAGTCATATAAGCGCTAAGAGATATATGAGATCCGTTGGATCAATAGGAATAATAATCTCGCCGACGCAATAACTAAGGGAACGCCTAATAAAAGCCTTAAGACCTTCATCGACTAAAATAGGGCTGTTATACATATAGAAGGGTGGGTAAAGAGGCCGGTCAATATCTGACTACGTTTAGAAGGTATTGGTGATGTCATATGTGGCAAGTGTGTGGATTTTCCTATGTTCAATATTGTGTGTATTTAATGCTTTTACTGCTTTTACTGCTCCCCCTTTTTTTGCCCCTTTGTTTTGGCTGCGATATTCAATATACCGGCTGTACGATATGACGCCGGCCGCGCGGCGCGACAGCGTTATCGGCGGCACAACCTACCGAGACCGCGCCGCACTTTCTTTTCTATATATGCGCCTTACATCCTAGCGATTCCAATATTTGCTTCTATAAAAAGAGAAGCTGCCAGTATCGGAATCGCTGTCGCAAGGTGCCCAATTGGGCACATTGCGACGGATGTGCCGCGCACACTGCTGCACACACGATGTGGCCCCTTTTGCCCCTTTACCCCTGAGCCCGGTAGGGCACGCGGGCAGCCCGGCCCGACTGCGCCGATGCACGTGACCACGGCACGCACAAAAGGCCACATCGTGTAATTACCCTCTTTTGCTTCCTTTCTTTTCTCTTAGTTAGTGATAGTCATAATCAAAAAAGTAATCATACCTTTGACTGGTGACCTCACGGTACTTGATACCACGCGCGCAACCCTACGTACAACTGGGTACCCCTTGATGTGACACCAATATTAATAATGCTAGTAAAATTAGTAGGGTCTGGCATGCTTTCTAAGTCATCCGGTATAATATTAGTATTAGTAATATTAGTAAGGTTAGTAGGGTCCGGTATGCTTTCTAGATCATCTAGTAAAATAGCAGGTTCTCTGCTAGATACCCCCTCTGAACCTATATTTTGCCCTCTATGAAAGTCTCCTTCTAGGCTATTAGAAATAGGGCCTATACCTTCATTTTAATAAATAAAGGTAATAAAAGTTGTTTTAGTAATAACCTTCTTCTTTAGAAGGTAGACTAGGTAAGTATTATTACCTAGAGTGGTAAGGAGCCTATTAGGCTCGGTATGGGGCGCTAATTTTCTGCTTTTTATACGCTTTTTGTATGGTATAAGCACTTCAATAGCTGCTCCAATAGCCCTAAGGTTTATAAGGTTAGGGTAGTGCTTTAGTATTATCTGGTTATAATCTTTTAATAGCTTCTGATAGGGGCTAGAAGGTCTATTAGTAACAGCTGTTATATTTACTAGCATAACAACGCCAGTAATTACAGTAGACCAAAGGTGAGATGGTAGCCTTGACTAGGCTATAGTAGCATATAGCCTATCAGCTATAACCCTAATGGAGCGCTTAGCTAGGCCGTTTTATTCGTGAATATAGGGGCAAGATGTATTAAAAGCTATACCCTGTTCAATAAGCCAATCACTAAGTATTTTATTGATTTCATTTCCACTATTATAGTGGAATTTAATAGGCGTTTTGCTATATCTGACCTGTAGGCTCTGTATAAAGCTCTGTAATGCTTTAAATACAATAGTGCCTTCCTTATTAAGCAGCAAGTAAAGCCAGCGGAATCGGGATTTTTTATCTACTAATATAAAGGCAATAGGTCGTTTGTTATATGGCATAGGTAATATAGCAAAAGTATCACCTTCTATAATATCCAGGCATTTAGCTAGATTAGGTATCGCATCTTTAGAAGGTCTTCTAACCTTCTTAGCCTGTATACAGGCTAGGCAGTGAAAATCAGCATCTTTAACCTTATTAAGGTTAGGAAGACCAGGGGTATTAGCATAAGTCTTTTTAAGTAGCTGAATACCTATATGCCCTAGCCGTACATGCCAAATGCCGGCTAACTGTAATAGCTTCTGGTATTCTGTATCAGTAGCTATAGGGGCAGGAGTAAGGCTAGTAGCCACTATGGGATTTTCACTAGTCGTAATAGCGGGATTTTCGCTAGTTGTAATAGCGGGCTCTTCGCTAGTCTTAATAGCAGGAGAGTTAGTAATAGGGCTAGTAGCCTCTATAGGTTCCTTATTAGTCGCAGTAGTAGGAACGGGGGTAATAGTAGTATCCTTAGGATTACTATAATCAGTAGGGTTAGTAGGGCTAGGGACCTCTACTACTATACTATTAGTAGTATAATGGCTATATGGTTGATGTAGCAGTGGTGTGTCTATTCCTTTCTGTGGAAGGAAAAAGCCGTATTTTTCAAAGTTAAAAATACCGATGCATTTACGGCTTGCTAACTAAAGCTGATTTTTAATAAATACCCCTTTAGCGGCATAGTGCTTTATACCGCTAATAATATTAATATCTAAGGTAGGAATATATAGGGCATTCTTAAGCTCTATAATACCCCATTTCGTAGGATTAATGCCCTATAGCACAGTAAATCGTGCTGTGCCTTAACCAGTAGGGGAAATAGGGCCGCTACCAGTAGTAATTACAGGCTTATTATTCTTCTCAAAATGGTGAAAAGTAGTGAAATGCTTCTTATCATTAACAATATGATAAGTGGAACCTATATTATAAAGGAGGGCATCTTTTGGGGTCCTACCGCCTAATTTAGCACTATAGCTTATATCAGTAGATATAGTGGAAGAAGAAGAATAGGATATATTAGTATCCTAGGTATTATAGTTGCCTATAATAAAGGCCTTAATATCTTGCTATTTGCTGCTATTATTAGTGTTAAAATCCTATAGTAGCCTACTAGGCTGCTGGCCTAATGCCCTACTGGCTTACTGACCTTCTAGTCCTTATACCGCCTCTTGGACTTACGGTAGTCTTACCAACCTTAGGCCTTTGCCTTTTACCTTAGGATTTTCAGTGGATTATTTACTGTATATCAAGTAAGGTAGGCCTTATTAAAAAAGGTGTGGCATTGCTAAATTAGCGTGGTGGGCCTACTAGTGTGGTGGCTAGTCCACTAGTGTGGTGGGTAGTCACTAGCGTGGTGGTTAGTCACTAGCGTGGTGGCTAGTTACTAGTGCGGTGGTTAGGGTGGTTGAAAAGGCCCGATATAGTGGGGCTGCTGACGTATTATATACGTGGCAAAGCGAGCATTACGGGGAGCTTTTTTACTGGCTACCTTGGATGCCTGGGCCCACCCCTCCTTCGTGTATATATAGGATAGCTTTCCCCCTTCTTTCTAGATAGTAGAAGGGTAGCACAATCGAGTCTGTTAATGCACTATATGCCTCTTAACTTCTTACCTTCCCTGCGTTTTCTGGTTATCTTATATTTGCCTTGCCTTTACACTTGCCTTGCTTTATAGCACTTGTATAGTCTTAGGACTTGGTGAAAAATCTAGTATTTATACTAAGATTAGTTCACAGGTCGCAGACAGTCTTGTGCCATCTAGCTAGCTAGTAAGGCTCTGCTTTTATAGTGACCTTGAGAATTGCAATAGGTTATGAGCCCGGGTTTTTACTTCTTTGTTTTTACCCTACCTCTTTTGTGTTCACCCCTTGGTCTCTCTTGCTTATTAGTACTACTAATATAGCTATCCTTTGGTATCCTTAGCTTACCCTTATTACCTTTGGCTTACCCTTTGTTACCTACAGTATTACCCTGCGGCAATCAACGGCGTACCCCCACGGCAACTTACGGCGTAACCTTACGGTATTCTTAGCGTAACCTTACGTTATTTTCGGCGTAACCTACGGCACCTACGGATTTTATAGTGTAATATTCTTTACATTATACCACTGTATAACATCTTTTCCCCTAGTGCACGACTCTTACTGCACTATACGGCACCTGTTATACTCTCCCATTTATAGCACTTTTGGTACGGCACTTACGGCACCTTTTTTATATTACGGCACCTACGGCACCTACGGCACCTAGCTTCTACGGCATTTACGGCACCTACGGCACTTACGGTACCTTTATATTACGGCACCATATAAGCACCTTAAACACCAACGCTATAATACGGACTTGCACAACGCCTACGGCATTTGTGCTTTTATATTGAGACCTGCCGCTATACTCTGCAGTTATCTTTTTATAGTAGGCTACTAGCCACTATATTTACTAGCTGTCCAACTAGTTACTCGACTATTTTGCCAGCTATTTAGCTGGTTATTCATCTGTTCCTACAGCTATTGGCACCATTTTTAACGACTTTTAACCACTATAATGGCACAGTTTAGGCCTTCCACTTATAAGGCCACTTTGGATTCCAATTCTAAAGCTAATCTTACTGTACAACTACAGCGAGATATGGACGATATAAAGTCCCAGATGAACACCCTAACTATCCTTATACAAGGCCTAGTTAGTAGGCAAAATAGTAACGTTCCTACTATTATAACTAGTAAGGAACTAGTAGAGGCTACTAGCCCTACTATCCCCGGTCCTACTATTACGACTATTAAGGACCCTGTAGAGGCTACTAGCCCTACTACTACTAATGCCGCTTCTACTAATAATAGCAAGAATAATTCTACTAATAATAGGAAAAAGAAGCAGCAAAAGAAGAAGGAACAGGACTCTAATATTAGCAGCAAACAGCAAAATGTCGAGTCCTTTATTATAGGCAATTATAATACCCAGGATATTAATATATCCTATTCTTCTTCTTCTTCTACCACTATATCCACTGATATAAGCTATAGTGCTAAATCAGGCGGCAGGACCCCTAAGGATGCCCTCCTTTATGATACAGGCTCCACTTGTCATATTGTTAATGATAAGAAGCATTTCACCACTTTTCACCATTTTGAGAAGGATGATAAGCCGGTAATTACTACTGGTGGTGGCCCTATTTCCCCTACTGGTTGGGGCACAGCACGATTTACTGTGCTACAGGGCGTTAATCCTACCAAATGGGGTATTATAGAGCTCAAGAATGCACTATATATTCCTGCCTTGGATATTAACATCATTAGCGGTGTAAAGCACTATGCCGCTAAAGGGGTACTAATTAAAAATCAGCTTTGGTCAGCAAGCCGCAAATGCATCGGCATTTTTAACTTTGAAAAATACGGCTTTTTCCTTCCACAGAAAGGAATAGACACACCACTACTGCATCAACCTTGCAGCCATTATACTGTTACTAATAGTATAACAGTAGAGGTCCCCAGCCCTACTAACCCTGCTGATTATAGTGATCCTGAGGATACCACTATTACCCCTATTCCTACTACTGCAACTAGTAAGGAACCTGTAGAGGCTACTAGCCCTACTACCAACTCTCCCGCTATTACGACTAGCGAAGAGCCCGCTATTACGACTAGCGAAAATCCCGTAGTGGCTACTAGCCCTACTCCTGCCCCTGTAGCTGCTGATACAGAATATCAGAAGCTATTACAATTAGCCGGCATTTGGCATGTACGGCTAGGGCATATAGGTATTCAGCTGCTTAAAAAGACCTGTGCTAATACCCCTGGTCTACCTAACCTTAATAAGGTTAAAGATGCTGATTTTCGCTGTCTAGCCTGTATACAGGCTAAGAAGGTTAGAAGACCTTCTAAAGATGCGATACCTAATCCAGCTAAATACCTGGATATTATAGAAGGTGATACTTTTGCTATATCACCCACACCATACAATAAACGACCTGTTGCCCTTACATTAGTGGACAGAAAATCCCGATTCCGTTGGCTTTACTTACTGTCTAATAGGGAAGGCACTGTTGTTTTTAAAGCATTACAGAGCTTTATACAGAGCCTACAGGTCAGATATGGTAAAACGCCTGTTGAATTCCACTATGATGGTGGAAATGAAATCAACAAAATGCTTAGTGATTGGCTTGTCGAACAGGGTATAGCTTTTAATACCTCTTGCCCTTATATTCACGAACAAAACGGCCTAGCTGAGCGCTCCATTAGGGTTATAGCTGATAGGCTACGTGCTACTATGGCCTGGTCAAGGCTACCATCTAACCTCTGGTCCGCTGTAATTACTGGCGTTGTTATGCTAGTAAATATAACAGCAGTTACTAACAGACCTTCTAGCCCCTATCAGGAGCTACTAAAGGATTACGACCAGATAACACCGGAGCACTACCCTGACCTTATTAACCTTAGGGCTATTGGAGCAGCTATTGAAGTGCTTATACCACACGAAAAGCGTGTAAAAAGCCGCAAATTAGCGCCCCGTACCGAGCCTGGTAGGCTCCTTGCCACTCTAGGTAATAATACTTACCTAGTCTACCTTCTAAAGAAGAAGGTTGTTACTAAAACAACTTTTATTACCTTTATTCATCAAAATGAAGGTATAGGCCCTATTTCTACTGGCCTAGAAGGAGACTTTCACAGAGGGCAAAATACAGGTTCAGAGGGGGTATCTAGCAGAGAACCTGCTATTTTACTGGATGACCTTGAAAGCATGCCAGACCCTACTAACCTTACTAACATTACTGACACTAATGTTATACCGGATGACCTGGAAAGCATACCGGACCCTACTAATACTAGCGTTATTAACACTAATGCTACCTTGGATAACCGTCCTATAATACAGTCCCCGGCTACGGCAAAGGATGACCTTATAGATATCCTTACTAGCCTTAATCCTACCGATATTGCTAGCCCTGCTGGCCCTGTTGGCCCTGCTATACCTGCTAGCCCTACCGACCCTACTAGCCCTACCGAGTTATTCCCTCAGGAAGGTAATACTTTACACCACCTGATATGGGATTCCTGCTATGCAGCTAAGCGTAAGCTAGCTAAAAAGGCCCCTGATGGTACGCCTAATAGCTGGAAGGATGTGCTACGATGCCCTGAAAAAGAAAAAGACCTTTGGATAAAGGCACTATTTAAGGAATTCGAGCAGCTATTGGATACTAAAGTCTTCCAATTTATTCCTAAGTCTAGCGTTCCTATTGATAGGAAAATTATACGCAATAGGCCTGTTTTTCGGGTTAAAAAGGATGCTAATAATCAGCCTATAAAATATAAGGCTAGATTAGTTGTTAAGGGCTTTATGCAAGTCGAAGGAAAGGACTTTCAGCATACCTATGCTTCTACCTCTATCCCACCTACCTGGAGGGTTATACTAGCTTTGGCTGCTAGTAATAACTGGGAAATAGAGCAGATCGACTTTATAGGCGCCTTCCTAAATAGCGAACTTTCTGAGACCATTTATATGGATATTCCTGATGGATTTCTTGAATTTACGGAAAGTTTACTAACTGATAGCAAGCTTTGGTCTGATATTCAACGGCAACGGCTACTAACTTTACTTAAAGAAGCCGGCTTTAATCCCTCTATTAAGCAAGCTATTTTACTAAAGAAGGCCCTATACGGGCTAAAACAAGCACCCCGCGAATGGCAACACCGGCTAAAAGACCTGATTTCCAGTGAAGGTTTTTTACCTTTAGCCTCTGATGCTGCCGTCTTTTATAATAAGCAAACCAGCACCTTTATCGTTACCTATGTTGACGATTGCCTATTAGTTGGTCCAAATATAACTTATATTAACCAGCTAAAAAGAAAATTTCATAAGATCTATGCTATAGAAGACCGCGGTCCGGCTTCCTTCTTCCTAGGCGTACAAATTATACGAAATAGGAAAGAAGGTCTATTGTGGCTACACCAAGCCCAATTTATAGCAGAGGTCTTAGCTAAATTCGGCTTACAGGATACTAAACCTCAGCTTATTCCACTTCAACCAGGAATTCTTAATGAATCTAGTGGAAAAGATCTTAGCCCTACTGATCAGAGCCTTTATCAGAGCCTTACTGGCACTATAATGTGGCTTATGATGATGACTAGGCCCGACCTAGTATTTCCTATCCAATACCTTTCTCGGTTTATGTCGAAAGCAACTAATGTGCATCTAAATGCTGCAAAAGGCAGCTTTAGTTACCTTAAAGGCACTGAGAACCTAGCTATTTGCTTTAGTGCTACTAAAAGCAACCAACAGCCTATTATAGCCGCTTATTCTGATAGCGACTTTGCTGGCTGTAAAGAAACCTCTAAATCTACTGGAGGCTTCCTGACTACTATTAATAGTGGTCCTATTAGCTGGCGTTCTAAGCGAGCCTCTTTAGTAGTGCTATCTACTTTAGAAGCTGAATCTGATGCATTACTTGAGACTATCCGCGAGGTATAGTGGCTTTCTAACCTTTGTAAGGAGCTAGAAATTGATATTTTACGCCCTATACCGCTATACTGCGATAACCAGGGCTCCATTTCAAATTCTAACGACCCTAATCAGCACGCTCGCACTAAGCATACGCTATTAAAATTCCGGTATATTAGGGAGCAAGCCCAGCTGGGCTTGGTTAAAATTACCTATTTACCTACTAATAGTATGCCTGCTGACGGTCTTACGAAGCCACTGCCGGGCCCTAAATTTACTAGGTTCCGCGAGTTACTAGGTCTTAGGGCCTGCTAACTTATACTAACTTACTTTTACTAAGGTTTTTCTTATGTTTTTCCTTAGCACTTTTACTGCATTTTCTTTCCCTATCCGTTATACGACGATTAGCTTGCTACTACAGTAGCTAATCAGAGGGGGTGTTAAAATCCTATAGTAGCCTACTAGGCTGCTGGCCTAATGCCCTACTGGCTTACTGACCTTCTAGTCCTTATACCGCCTCTTGGACTTACGGTAGTCTTACCAACCTTAGGCCTTTGCCTTTTACCTTAGGATTTTCAGTGGATTATTTACTGTATATCAAGTAAGGTAGGCCTTATTAAAAAAGGTGTGGCATTGCTAAATTAGCGTGGTGGGCCTACTAGTGTGGTGGCTAGTCCACTAGTGTGGTGGGTAGTCACTAGCGTGGTGGTTAGTCACTAGCGTGGTGGCTAGTTACTAGTGCGGTGGTTAGGGTGGTTGAAAAGGCCCGATATAGTGGGGCTGCTGACGTATTATATACGTGGCAAAGCGAGCATTACGGGGAGCTTTTTTACTGGCTACCTTGGATGCCTGGGCCCACCCCTCCTTCGTGTATATATAGGATAGCTTTCCCCCTTCTTTCTAGATAGTAGAAGGGTAGCACAATCGAGTCTGTTAATGCACTATATGCCTCTTAACTTCTTACCTTCCCTGCGTTTTCTGGTTATCTTATATTTGCCTTGCCTTTACACTTGCCTTGCTTTATAGCACTTGTATAGTCTTAGGACTTGGTGAAAAATCTAGTATTTATACTAAGATTAGTTCACAGGTCGCAGACAGTCTTGTGCCATCTAGCTAGCTAGTAAGGCTCTGCTTTTATAGTGACCTTGAGAATTGCAATAATTAGAGTCTTGTTTTTTCTTCTATTGCTACTTCTTTTTCCTATTATTAGTAGAATTATTCTTGCTATTATTAGTAGTAGAAGCGGCATTAGTAAACCTTTTATTTTTAGAGTCTTTAGAAGCCTTAAGCTGTTTAGGGTTATTATTAGCAGCCACCTTATTAGACCCTTTAGAACGCTATTCTTCTAGTAGGTCAACTATAAAATACTAAAGGTTAAATTTGCTACTATTAATAACACCCTAGGCGCTATATGCCCTAATTATAGAGTATTAGCATTCCATTTAGCGGGTAAATACCCCCTTTACGGCCTAAAGATATTAGTTAATTTAGTCGAAAGAGTCGATCTTAGAACCTAGAATTCTAAAGCGAGAAATATAGTTATTAAATTCGCTATTAAAAGCCTCTAAAGTGCCTTTATAACCGATAAATATAAGGGTGTAAAAGGTAGGGTATAAGTATACCCGCTATACTTTTAGTGAGTAGTAATATTGGGCTACTAATAAAAGGTAAGCTTCCTCTGGGTCATTATACCAGTCTATAGCCTCTATAGCTTCTTCACTATAGTTATTTTTTAGTATTAGTAGTAAAAGTGCCTACTCAGACTCATTAAAGTGCTTTGCTATAGAGGGGTCGTTGATAAAATTAGCTATTTTAAAGGCCCTAAGTTGTATTATAAGGGCCTGCTTCTACTAATCGAAATTATAGGGGCTTTTTAGCTTTTGGGACTCCTTAAAGCGGTTAGCAGTCTTAGCTAATTCCTTAATAGCCCTATCACTAATTTAGTTGGTGATAGTTATTAGTGGCGTTATATAAATAGGCTCTTTACCCTTATATTTTATAGGGGTAGAAGGTTGGTCGATTTCTATAATATTAGCTTTACTATTATTATTTTTAGTGGTAGTCTTAATAGAAGGTCTAGCTTTAGTGGCTTTAGTAGGCTTCTTATTAGTAGCCTAGGTAGCCTAGGTATCGTTATTTTGCCTACTAACTAGGCCCTATATAAGGTCAGTTAGTATATTCATCTGGGATTTTATATTGTCTATATCTAGCTGTAGCTATATATTAGTATCAACTTTAGTATTGGATTTAGGGACCTTATAGGATCCTAATTCTACTATAGTGGGCAAGAAGGGTTTAAAAATCCGTTAAAAAATGGTGCCGATAGTTGTAATAATAGAGGAATAATTAGCAGAGGAATAACTAGCTAAATAGCTAGCAAAATAGTCGAGTAACTGGTAAAATAGCTAGTAAAATAGTCGAATAACTAGTCGGATTGCCAGTATATATAGTGGCTAGTAGCCTACTATAAAAATAGCCGCAGATTATAGCGGCCGGTCTTAGTATAAAAAAAGCATGGATGCTGTAGGCATTATGCAAGTCCGTATTATAGCGTTGGTATTTAAGGTGCTTATATGGTGCCGTAATATAAAGGTGCCGTAAGTGCCGTAGGTGCCGTAGGTGCCGTAGGTGCTGTAGGTGCCGTGGGTGCTATAGATGCCGTATGTAACGATGTGGCCCAATTGGGCCCTAAGCGGGTGTCTGCGCACATCGCCAGGTAAAAAACCTACCCTCTTGACCATACGGCCAAAAGAGTACATTTGTACCAAGTTACCCAAGGTCACAGGTTCGAATCCCGCATGCGGTGCTCTTCACCTGGGCTTACAGAGGACATGCTACTAGCCTCTGGGGGGTGTGTGGTATTATATGGTCGGCGCCAGCCGTATAAGCTTAAAGGGCCTGCGGAGAGGGGAGCTGTGTCAAGGATTCGGGCTACGCCCGTCTCCATACTAAGGGCAAGCTCACAGTAAGTGCGCGCGGCTAGTGTGATATAGGTGTCAATTGTACCAAGTTAAAGTAACTTGGTACAATACGTACTCTTTTGTCTGGTCTAATGGTCAGGCAGAAGAGTAGGTTTTTACCTGGCGATGTGCGCGGCACCCGCTTAGGGCCCAATTGGGCCACATCGTTACACTAAGTCAGTAAAACTAAAAATACTTTAATCTGCCTTTAACTTTTATATATTAGAAAAGATTATCAGCCTAGGGGTTTTTTATAAGGATTATAATATAGCTATTATATAGTACCGTAAAATCGCTATCGACCTAGAGATAAGTCTTACTATAAAATACTATATAGATCCCTCCTAAAATTATAACGATAATGCCTAGGATCTATAGGCAATCGCTTAGGATAAAGATAGTAATATGCCTATAATAAGTGTCTACTAATTAGGTTTGAAAGGTAAGTAAAGGTTTCTTAATAAAAAACAGTATAAGTTTTAAAGGAAGTCCTTAAGGAGCGCTATTAAAAGTTATTTTACACTCAATGTAGGGATATTAGCTATAAAATATAGAAATATAAGCTAAGGCTAGCCTGGCCTTTATAAGAGATAACTATAGCTTCTATAGACCTAAAAGCCGTAAAAGCCTTATAAATCGCTAAACTTAAAGATAATAATAGCGATTCTTAGGGAAAAGATTAGCCCTTAAGCTAAGTCTTATAAAAAGGCTTAAAAAACGCACCTAGCCTTTAGCTAGGTTACAATAGGACTATTATATAAAGGAGATTAATAATATTAAAGACCGTATAGATAAATACCTCTTTTTAGTCCTAATATTATATAATAATTCTACTTTTATCAATATTTTAATTGACTTTAATTATAACTACTATAGTGCGATAAGCAAAAGAACCGTCTAAAGGTTAAAACTTTAGCCTATCTGTTGGTGTCACATCAAGGGGTACCCAGTTGTACGTAGGGTTGCGCGCGTGGTATCAAGTACCGTGAGGTCACCGGTCAAAGGTATGATTACTTCTTTGATTATGACTGACTAACTAAGAGGAAAGAAAGGAAGCAAAAGAGTAATTACACGATGTGGCCTTTTTGTGCGTGCCGTAGTCACGTGCTTCGGCGCGGTCGGGCCGGGCTGCCCGCGTGCCCTACCGGGCTTAGGGGCATAGGGGCAAAGTGGCCACATCGTGTGCATCGGGTGTGTGCGGCACATCCGTCATAATGTGCCCAATTGGGCACCTTGCGACAGCGATTCCGACACTGGCAGCTTCTCTTTTTATAGAAGCAAACATCGGAATTGCTAGGATATAAGGCGCACACATAGAAAGAAAAAGTGCGGCGCGGTCTCGGTAGGTTGTGCCGCCGATAACGCTGTCGCGTCGCGCGGCCGGCATTATACCGTACAGCCGGTATGTTGAATATCGCAGCTAAAATAAAGGGGCAAAAAGGGGCGGTAGTAAATATAGGAAAAACGGCCGTATTGAATATAATATTAAACATAGGAAAATCCACACACTTGCCACTCATTATATTACTAATACCTTCTAAACGCAGTTAGATATTAACCGACCTCTTTACCTACCCTTCCATACGTATAATAGCTTTGTTTTGGTCGACGAAGGTCTTAAGGGCTTTATTAGGCGTTCCCTTAGTTATTATGTCGGCGAGATTATCATTCCTATTGATCTAACGGATTTTATAAATCTCCTGGCGCTCGTATGATTGTCGTAGGGCTATAATATTTATTATAAGCCTTTTTTCCTTAGTAGTGCCTAGCTTAATTAGGCATTCGTACAGCGAAAACGAATCCGTACATATAATTATAGGGATCTTCGGCAATCCTAGCCTGCTAGTAATCATATTAAGGGTCGTGCCTATCGCATATGCGATATCGACCCTTTACACTATACTATATAGCTCCAAAGCGAGTGCGCTGTACGTTACCTGCTTACTCTTTATAGAGCTGTAAGTAATAATGTTACCGGTCAGCTGGAAGGCGTTATTCGCAGTATCTGCCTCATTCCCTAGTACAATCACATAACCAATCTAGGAGCTTAAATCTTTATTATTGGCAAAGGATCCGTCAATAAATATAAAGATCTTAGCTGTGTTAAGGACTAAATTAATATACTGTAGGCCGCGGTCCTGGTTATTAAGCTGCTATTGAAGGCGCTTATTCAACCTCGCGATATCCTTAGGGTTAGGCTATTGATATTGTGCCGCGACGGATAGGTCGAAAGACGCCTCAGGCTGGTAGACCGTAGCCATATAAGTACTGCGAGCGCATTATTCGATATAATTACACTAGGCCGTAGGCGTATTCTTATCGATAGTCGCGATCTTCTTACTTTAACCTTTCTAGCGTAATATTATACCGTTAGTATTGGCCGTTAGTATACACCCGTTGAATATTAGGGGTACGGTTAGTAATAGCTTCGTTTTAGGCTTGGCGTTGAAGCCTGCCTTAGTAAGCTTTAATTCTTCCCGTTGGAAGAAGGCATTATTACTAAGTCCGAGGGTATTATTAGTCTATATACCCACGATACCGAAGCATATAGTAGTATCGCGGTTAGGAACGTTAGTACGGTTAGTATTGCTAGTGCGGTTAGTATTGTTATTACCGGCAGATATCAGTAAATAAGGGTCATAGGTTAATATGGTTATGCCCAATTTCTCGCGATGGTGCCGGAAGTATGTCGCCTACTAATGGGTGTCTGCCTCAGCTATTCCGTATAGTGGCTTGACCACTTCTATGATAGTGTTATCAGGATATTGGTGGGCTATCTGCTTAGGTAGCTTAGTAATGATCGACCGATTGAGGGTAATTAATGACTATATGTAAGCCTATATAATGTCCTGTATCTAAAGAAATAGGCTATAGGAGTATTGCAATAAAGGGGCTATTGATATAAGTAACCGTTGATTAGCCTGTTGGATTGTGGGGGACTGAGTCAATATTAATCGCTTTTTATTATTATTATACCCTTAAATAATAAGCCTAGACTTCTTGTACGGTATATCTATGCTTTTGCCCTTGATTTCTCGTACTATACGTAAGTTAAATAGGCATTAGGCTCTATATTAATTGATATTAAAGGTAATAAATCGGAATATATTACGGGCTTGTAATGCTTTAATCTCTGTATAGTCTGACTGCTCAAAAGGGTCTCTAGGGGTCGTGATCTTGCCTTCCCGGCGTAATTAGCTAGTAAGCTGTAGGTCGGCTTGCTTTTTGGCGGTTAGGAAAGAGGCGTTAATGACGGTATTAGAAGCGATAGTATTGACGAGAGCCTCTTTTTGGTCCTTATTGATTATAACGTTAGATACTACCCTTGCTGGTGATACTGGCCTGATTTGATTAGGGCTAGTGGCTGGCGACGGATATGTCGTGGCTGTAGGTGTTATTGCGGCTAGAGGTGCGGCTATAGCTGGTATCCTGACTTCTATCCTGCCGGGACAGGCTAGGCCTTTGGCATAGATAATATCTTCGGGATCGTCTATATCGGGGTTATAGTTATAAGGTTTAACGACTATTGACCGGAATTTAATGGGGCCATATGGTATCTATACGATATAGGTCTTACCTTCGAGGCTGATTAGCCGGTATAGCCCGTACTATCTACCCTTTTCTCTCTATACCTATATATCGGACTATAGGGGTAGTCGGTGGATAGGCTATATATTTGGGCCGTTCTATTGGGCGAGGGCATTGCGAACCTGTCGCTTAGCGAGGCATATCCTAGCTTTATTAGTAGCCTTTCGTAATATTAAGGTATGTTGTGATACTAATAGGCTAGGGGGTGAGTCATCTGTGAGTTGGGGATACGCTCTAAAGACTAATAATATGGGTATAAGGCCGTTAGGCCCAGCAGAATTATTAACGGCTTTAATAGCTAGCTGTAGTTTCTGTTCTTTTGTTAATAGGTCGCCTACTTCTTTATTAATGATGGTATAGGCTTTGCGTAATAGGGCATAGTATCTCTCGACTTTATTAATACTATGGTGGGCTTTAATGGGGATTTTATCTATATTGATAGAGAAAAGCCGGGTATTGTGATGGAATTTAGCAGAGGCGAAGTTTAGATTAGTATTGTAAACTATCTAATCTAGTAGGCTAAGGTAAGTATCGATCTAGTATTCCTTAAGGGTATTCTAGATATCTTGGGCCTTCTATTTTTATAGATTAAGGAATCTGGCTGCCTAGAAGCTTATCGCAGTATCTATAATATATAATACCGGCCAATTATTAATATAAAGGATGTTAACGATAATCTTATAGTTGAATTAATTAGTATTATTATCCTTAAGCGTGAATTTGAATCGGCTAAGTGCTTTTACGTTTATTTAGTATTAATGATATATATAGGTGATCCTCTTGATGATATTGCGGTCAATATTATTATTATACCCGGCCTATTGAAGCAATTTGGTAAGCCTATTAATAGAGGGGTGCCTGAATTGACGATAAAGCTAACGGATTTCCTATGATGAGAGGTAGAAGGCAGTAGTATCTATGGCATTAAGAGTCTACTATAGATATTCCTATTTCCTAATAATTGGAACCTTAATATCCCCTTTAATAAGCAAGTTATTAATATTATCTAGCTTTACGCCTATCCTATCTATATCTGTAATAGAATAGAGAAAGGGGGTGCCGCTATTAAGAATGTGGAAGGGGATATTGCCGAATATCGTCGGGATATTTAATATACTAAAAGATGTGGTAGAACCTGCTCCGAAATTAATAGTATACTGCTTATCCGTTGACTTCATCGTTAAAGATTTTATTAATCTCATTAGGGCTTTTGCTTAACCTATACCTATTATAGATAGGCCGGAGGCGCCGGTATCTAGTAGGATTCCGCGGAAGGTATGGTTACTATACTGTTCTTCTTCTAGGAAGGCAGAATTATAGTCCGGTAAGGGCATTTAGAAAGGGTTAATCTATAGGAAGGCATATCGGCACGATTTATCCTATAGGGCTTATAACGTCTCGATAGATAAAGAAGGTGATGGTTCTATTTGCGTAGGGGCTAAGAAATACTGAGTGGCTATAAATTGTAGTGCGATAGCGTCCTCTATATCTTAATGTATAACCCCTGCCATTATGACTTTAATATCTTTAATAATATCACTAAAATCGGCATCTTTAAGGGCTTGGTCGGCGGTCCCTTTGTATTCCTATAGGAAAACGCGGAATTTCTTATTATTAGGAGCGGTCTAGTTGGAGCGGTTCTTTAGCCATTATGCCTTTAATTCTTATTGTTCTTTATTAGTATAATTGGATGACTAATATCCTAATTTATTGCAAACGAAGCATCTTTTTTGATAGGGCCTAGCTGGAAATGCGCGATTCTATTGTTTAAAGCGGCATTAAGGGGGTCTGTATCGTTGGGGGCGTTAATACCGGTTGTAGGATTAACTATATCTACGGTCTATAAATAACGCTATATTCTCATTAATATCTTTAATATCTTAATATTGCTGAGGCTATTATTGAAGGAAGTGATGCTATTGAGTCGTATAGGTAGTCTTGTAGATAGAAAGGGATCGCCGTAGGTTAGCGGCGAGGCCTTCGAATGTAGAGGCATAACGATATATAGCCTGGCTATACTTAGGGGTATCCCTAATAGCGTTAAGTACTTATTAATAAAGCTCTATATTAGCTATAAAGGGGGGAAAAAGACCACAATATAGGCATTAAAGTTCCTTTAGTAGGATATTAAGGCATTTAAGCTTTAACTTATTAGGATATTTCGCGATAGTTAATTAAAGCGTTATTCTATTCCAATAGTGCAAATAGAATTGCTTTATACTCTTATTCTCGAAATGGCTTTTGACTTTGCGTACTATATCGTCGAAAGTAAGGGTATCACGAATGCATTCGATATTATTAAAGTAATACATCTTAGTATCGCCGATTAGTATAATTTAAAAGGCTCTTATGAGTGTATAATCGGGCAATCCTAGAAGGCAGTACTTACTCTTAAAGGATACTACCTTTAGTATAAGGAAGTCATCCATTTTGCTGCTATATCTATCCTCTGTATGATAGCTGTATAAGAGGTCTGATATCTTCTTCGAAATATCGTTAAACCCGGCCTCTATATAGGCTCTTTGGGTATGATTTTCTTAGTGGTATTCCGGAGGGTATTCCGGAACGGCTTATCGGTAGCCTTATGGTAGGCTGGCGGGATCTCTGGCTGGGTTATCCTATAACCCGGGTTGGTTTAGGTTTATCGGTCCTCCCATTAAGACGGTCCGTTCATCGGCCTGGGTAGGCCGATAGTGCCGGGAGGGGTCCGGTGCCATGCCTATCTTTAGCATTATAGGCATTTAAGCCGGTGGTTAAGGCATTTGTGCCTGTAGGTTGTGGCTACGATACCATGATTCGTAATATCTGGTATTAGGGGCAGCTATTTTATCAATATTAGGGGCTTGCCTTATGCCGCTGGTAACGGCATGTCGGGGAATATTAATATTAGCGACTTCGAGCGTATTACCATCGGGACCCTCTGTTGAGGGAAGCATATTATCGGGGCGTATAACCTGACCTCTGGCTCTTATAGGCATATTATAATTCCGAGGGGTATTAGGATAGCCGCCTCGGCTAGCCCGGCTAGGGGTATAACCCCTAGGGTGAAGTATCTAGTCGGTCGGGCTATAGTCATCATCCGTTATGTGCTATTATTATTATCAGGAGCTTTCCCCTGTCTCAAATAGCGGCCTATAAAGAGGCGCTTTCCCTTTTTATTATAGCAGCCAGCCCCTTTCTTCTTTAATAGGAATAGGGGCTTTTTTTGATATAGATAGAGGGATAAGGGGTTGTTATGCCGTTAGTATTGCAAAGTCCCTAGGGGTCGAAGGGGCTTATAAAGGTCTTCGCGAGGGTAATCGCGAGGGTATTTATAAGGGTATTCGTAACGGTATCTATAAGGGTATTCGAACAATTATGGCAGGAAGTGAATTCCTTAAGCTTATAATAGAGGGGGCATTCTGGTTCATTTGCATCTCCCGTTCGGTATAAGCAGTAGGGACTGATTATTCCCTATCTAGATTTAACCGGGATATAAAGGTTTTGCGTGCAAATTGGAGATCTATTTCCTCTTAAGGCCACTCAGGCATATACTCTTATTAGAGACAGTAGGTAAGGGTCTTAACTATTAATGACCCTATGCTTCTAATATATACCCCTCGTTCCCATAGTATTATTCGGAATTCCCATAGGAGCCATTTATTGATACGGCTGAATAGCCCCTCGGTCCACTTATTATAATCTTCACGGAATTGTTCCTATAGATTATTATCCTTCTTATCACCTATTGCGTAGTTATTAATAAGGTAGGCGATCCGATCATATAATTATTCATCTATAATATTAGTAGGGTCAATTTATTCTATTGCATCGGCCCAGTCTTCTGTGATGACCTTAGCGTAAGACCTGAGCTTTTCGGGTAGTAATACATCCATCGTAATGTTAATAGGGGTAGGCGTGTGTGATAGAGAGCGAGGTGTGGGTATTATAAGGAAATAACTGATAAAGGAAAGTAGTAATTAGTAGAGGAAAGAAGGAAGTAATTAATGAAAAAAAGGTTATAATTAATAAAGGAAGAAAAGAAGGAAGGAAGCAATAGTCAGGCAGGACATTATAAGCATTCCGATTACTTATTTAACTATATATTGGCAAATAGGTCCTTTACCGTTGAGGTTCTAAGTCGCTTGCGTAAGAACTTGCGTTTATGCCTGCTAATAGTATCACGATAGATCTTTAGCGCTACGTATGTCCTAGTACAACCAAAGATATCGTGATATTTAGCGATCGTTACTGACTGACACCATCAATCAGTATAATATTGGCGGTTGTTCCTCGTGATAGACGAGTAGGGAAGGTTAGACACAATCAATTTATCCCTTAGTTTGTAATATCCGTAGCCGTTCTTCGGAATAGGCTAGATCACGTTCCTTATTAGCACGACCTGTTTAAATCGTCTCTTCTTGCTGTTCCTAGCTAATCTGTGAAGTGAACTTCAACTTCACTAATCAGTGTTGGTATCACATCAAGGGGTACCCAGTTATACATAGGGTTGCACGCGTGGTATCAAGTACCGTGAGGTCACCGGTCAAAGGTATGATTACTTCTTTGATTATGACTGACTAATTAAGAGGAAAGAAAGGAAGCAAAAGAGTAATTACACGATATGGCCTTTTTGTGCGTGCCGTAGTCACGTGCTTCGGCGCGGTCGGGCCGGGCTGCCCGCGTGCCCTACCGGGCTCAGGGGCATAGGGGCAAAGTGGCCACATCGTGTGCATCGGGTGTATGCGGCACATCCGTCACAATGTGCCCAATTGGGCACCTTGCGACAGCGATTCCGACACTATCTACCTACTATCTTATAGGAAACTTAAGACTATAGTAGATATAAAGAGTCGATTAAAGGAGCGATAGACTACCCCCTTAATTATTTATACTATTTATATTAATATTAATATCGATAGATAGCTATTAGCTATAATACTATATATCGTCTTAGGCCTTACCTGCGATATTATCCTAAGGCTGCCTTAAATAGAGTATTATAATATTAAACTATAAGTAAAGCGGTACTAATTAAAAATTAAAGCTATTAATAGCCTTTTTATTAAAGAATTAACTATTCGATCCTTTAAGCCTATTACAATTAATATTCTTAGATCGGTCTTTTATAGTATATTACGATAAGCGGTATATACCTAAGATAACTCGACCTCTTTTTTCTCTATAAGCCTATAGGAGCTTAAATATATCCTCTATATTATACTCCTGCTTTATTAGAATTTAGTTCCCCCTGCGGCTTAGCTATAGACCTTATTACCTAAGCTTTAGGACTTTACCGACCTTTTTAATAAAGTAAAAGCTTCCGGCCTTTTACCGTACTAAGGCATACTTAATTACTATATTAAGCTTAAACCGACCCTAAATAGGGGGCCACCCAACCTCCTATAGGGACCGCTATATAATATACCGTAGGACTAGCTATTTAAGATTTAGAGATAGGTAATAGACCTTATAGATAAAAGATAAATCCACATAAGCTCCTTATTAGCAGTAGTATTAATCCTACTTACGAGAAAAGCAAATAGTAGATAGTATTTTTATATAAATTATCGGGTCTTAAATAAAATTATAGTATAAGACTAATATCCCCTTCCTTTAATTAAAGAGATACTATATTCCCTATTATAGGCGAAGTAATTTATAAAAGTAGATATTTATATTATATTTTACAAGATTTATATTGCTGAGGGCGGTAAATACCTAATTGCATCTAGACTTACTTTAGTCTTTTTAAATAGTTAATAACTCCCTTTAGCCTAACTAGAGCCCCTATAATATTCTAGCAATATATTAATAGGGTCTTAGGGGACTTATTAGAGGATTTTGCTATTTCTTATTTAAATAATATTTTAGTCTATACTAGAGGCTTATAGAAGGAATATATAGATTATATTAAGGTTATCCTTAGGCGCGTATAAAATGCCAGCCTAAATCTAAATCTAGATAAATATAATTTTGTAGTAAAAAAGGTATACTACTTTAGCTATATTATAATAGTAAGAAAGGAGATCTATTTAAACTTTAAGAAGATTAAAGCAATTTAAAAATAAAAAGCCCTTATAAAGTTATAAGGCATTTAGAGCTTTCTAAGGTTCGCAAACTTCTACTGCGATTTTATTTTAAACTTTTTTTATTTAATTAAGCCTTTCGTTCGATTAATATAGAAGAATATCCATTTTTAATAATTTAAAGAGAAAGAAAAGGCTTTCTAAACGCTTAAGTAGTACTTTATTTTATACCTAGTTTTTACCTAATAGGACCCTAAGAAGGAAATAATCTTTAAAGTAGATAGCTTTAATATAGCTATTAGTAGCTACCTTTTTTAGATTAAAGAAGATAAAATACTTTATTTAATCGCATACTATTCGGCACGGCTTATAAAAGCTAAATAGAATTATACTATCTATAATAAAAAGCTACTTACTATTATCTTATACTTTAAAGTATAGTTAGCTAAATTCTATTCTATTACCGCTTTATTTATAATTCTTATAGACTATAAGAACTTTAAATATTTTACTCGACTAAAGAACATATTAAAATATTAGGCGTAATAGGCTAAGACTTTAGCTTTTTTTAACTTCTATCTTTAATACTAGCCTAACTTATAAGCCTAATACCCTAATACCCTTTTGCGATAAAAGTAAAAAGCAGATAGTATAGCTTTAAGATTTAGCTAAATCTTTTAGCCGCTATCTATCTCTATTATAGAAATAGACCTAATAGGAGACTAATTAGACCTAATAGAAGATTAATTAGACCTAATAGGGGATTAACTAGCTATAGACCTAAGTATACTAAAGGATATACTAAAGGCAGTACCTTTAATAGGAATCTCTTTACTAGCTAGCTTTAAGATTTTTGCTAATACCTATCTATAAGCGCTTTAAGATTAAGCTATAGCTAAAGATAAACTATATTATATCTAATAGAAAGCTATAGCAAATAGCGAGCGATAATTTCTAGGAGAAGTAAAAACTAAAAAGTAGATTATAGATTATACCTTAAATGCCTATAAGGCGCTACTCTACTAAAGTCGGATTTAACTCCTTTTATTCAAACCGCTAATAATTATAGTAATTTAATAATATTATAACTCCCCTACTATAGGGCACTTAAGGAAAAATACGATTTTCTAACTACTATAGCGGGATTATTACTTCGATAATATATCATCTAAGGTAACTTAATTCGTTTAGAATTATTAATACCGTAAAGTATATAAAAGTCGCTAGCTATACTAAGGCCTACTTTAGCCCTTATTGATCTTAAATTGTTTTTAGTCTTAAATTTCTATTAATTTTATAATTAACCTCCTAGCCTATAACGCTTCTAACCTATATTACCTAATAGTTATTACCGACCGCCTATCTAAATATATCTAACTTAAGGCAATATACTTAATATAAGCGGAGGATTACATAGAATATTTCCTAGACTATTAGTAATAATACTATAGATTCCCCGCCTAAATTATTAGCGATAAAAGTTCGGACTAAATAGGCTAATTCTAAATTATAATATATAAGGCTATTAGGACCGAATAACTCCTTTCGACTATATACTACCTATAAACTAATAATAGTATAAAGTATTTAAATTAGGAGGTCTAGGCTATCTTACGCATAAAGATAGCATTTAACTAATATAATTAGCCCTAATATCTTGCGACTTACTAGTATACTTTAAATAACTATACTTCCTTTATTACTAAATATAGCCTAAACTATCTCCTAAATAGCTTTAATTCTCCTATTATAGTACCCCCCCTAAATATTATATTAAGTTCTATAACTCCTAAAGGGCGAGCGGTGCATTTCCTAGCTATAATATAGGAGGGGGGCGAACTCGCCTAGGCTACTATCTCTTTTACTTAATAGCAGTAGTAAAATGCAATAAACTATTCCTAACGCCTAATAGAGCGCTATTAAATTAGAGACTAAGTTTAATTTAGCCTATAGAATATTAAAACCGATCGGCCTTATAAGAAGCTTAATTGGATATCTATAAAATATATTATTATAGCCATTCCGTCCCCATTTAATATTCAACTTAATATCCCTAATAGTATCTACCTAGTTTTTTATATTAATTTTATAGAATATACCGCTATTAACCCGCTACTAAGCTAAATACTTATAGATACTAGGCCCGGTCCCCTATTAGTCCTACTAGAGGACTTTAATATCTTATATAAAGAATTTAAAGTTAAGGAGATATTAGCCGCGAAAAATGCTTAAGGTCGGGGCAGAAAATACAATATATTAGTAAAATAGAAGGGATACGATTTACTGTCTTAAGAGCCCCTTAAGAACTTTAAAGATACTATAATATAGGAAGCATTTAAGGATAAATAGGGGGATATTTGGATATATAATAGGCCTAGTCGAACCCTATAGCAACCCTAATATAGAAACGGATAAAATTTTCCTTAGAGAAGGGGGGTATATCACAGACTCAGGCTATACCTATATAATAGATTAGCTAGGGCTCGGGCTATACTTATACCTAGCTTAGGACGGATAATATAAAGCAGATGCGCGGGCCAATAGGGCAACGTTAGGGCTCTAGCCTGCGCTATATACGGATATATATAGATTGCGGAAGGGACCCGATTCGGGCTTTTCTCCCTTCCTCCTTAGTTTTATTAATATATCCGATTAACGCCTATTCGCAGTCGCCTTAGGGCCAGTCCGTCATATTATATTATTTTATACAATTGCTACTATATCAGGAAGTAGGGAGAGAAAGCGGTATATTGTAAAGGGTTGACCTGACTTAGCTCAACAATACTTAGGTCACCAGCTATTTATAGTGGGCACGGGGGTAACCCTAAGGGGCTACTATTCCCTCGGTTATATATGCCACATTCGTAGCCGAACATTCCCGATACATCCGAATCCACCGGTATCTCCGCCGACAGTAGGGCATAGCGCCGGTCACGGCACCGGCTACAGTGGGCCACATCCGGCCACAGCGGCCTGTCACAGTGGGCCACAGGGCCCCACCACAGGCAGCCCATTTCCACGGGATTACCAAATAGGCAACCCAGCACACCGCTATAAGCCACTGGGCTAGGTTGGGTAGGAACTGGGTAGGATATTGGGCACGGTTGGGCACGGTTGGGCACGGTTGGGCAAGACGACTTTTTCGTCGGGTTTTTCGCTATTTTCCGCGGCTTCTTGTTATTTTCTACTACCTTTTCAAGACAGTAGAAATATGCCCAGATTTCCCTCTTTCTAGATAGAATAGTCACCAACAATTAGAATTCAGATTTCCCTAACATCTTTGCTCTGGTCAACCTTTTGTGCATCTTTAAATCTTCAACCAGCTTTTGTTTTATTCTGCAACGCCTTGTCCGCCACTGCCGGTACTTAGTCACTTTCCAACAGTGTTCTAGGCACCATTTTTGCAACAATTATTATCATGATGAAGAACTGATATATAGAGTCTACGGAGAAAAGAAGAGAGAAGAGTATTATCGGGTCGGAATAATATTAGTCTGGGGCATTAGATCAACCCAAGTTTCCAATGTCTAACACTTTGCCCGGTGGGGGCTGACTATGACAGTCATTCAGTCTAGTTATGCGTCGTCTTGATATTTAGACCCTGATCTTTTGATGCCAGCGACTCGATAGGGAGGAAGAAAATGATTTCCAGACTTATCAAGAAGTAGTAAAACTTGCCACACAGCTCTTTATAGCTAGAAAAATAAATCCTGGTCCATCTGTTCTTTTTGATTTCAATACCAAGCGCATACACGCGTGCCTCAGATACCAGCTGGTGATTTAGACAATGGAGGGAGCCTCAACTTGCTAAAGACGCCATCATTGGTGTCTTATAAATCAAAGTTTTGGCTTGTAATTAACGGTGCGTGGTCATAGCCGAGCAAGAGCTCAAATACTGAACCCCCTCCCGAGACATCGATAGGGCGACGTTGTCTTTATCTCAACCGAACATAAGGCTTTTCAAATCACAGCGTTTGCATCAACCATAGCCAGAGCTACTGCGCCTCCGGAACAAAGCTGTTTTTGCAAACAATTGCTTCTACTTCCCGGGTGCTGCATAGAAGTGAAAGGCGGTTTCCCGCGTCAGGGTTCTTTGCGCGCTTTCATACCACTGCTCTATGTGGAAGGAACGAGCCCTCCCTCTAGGGACCGCTGTTCCCCGTAGCTGGGGCAAGCTTCCTCCCACGAGGCTGCCTCACGTCGCCTTCCCTCGTCAGACAAGAGCCGGCTCCACCGCTCGGGCGGCCATTGACCCCAAGCAACGTACCATCCAGCTTGTAGTTGTAGCGCCATTCACTGTCGGCCGGAACGGGGCGGGCTGTGGCTGAGCCATACTTGGCTGACGAAGGCGTCGTGTCCTGGGAAGCAGAGTGTAAGAATATGCATGCAATGAAAACGTTTCCGCGAGTCACGGGCACGGCGGCTTTTGAACTGCCACGCCGGATCCGGTAATTCTTATTGGTGCGCCGGGGGCCGCCGGGGGCCGCCGGCCGAAAAGCTGAAATCTGGCCAATAAGTGTGAGGGGCTTGGTCATAATCAGGCCAGGAGCACGAGGTAACCTCGGGTTGTCCGGACGCCACGCGGGACCGTCTCTCTTAGCCCGCAAGAAACAAGGAGTTAATTCTAGCGGATCCAAGGGGACCCCCGTAATTCAGACAGTAAAACTCACGGGTTTCTTGGCTGTCAAGCTACGTCATAGGGTTGTCTAGGAATAGAAACCTAACCCTGGTATTTTTGTGGATGCATGGTTTGTCGATCCGGAATGCTACCAGGACACCAGTGACAGGGTCCGAGGCTGCTGCATGAAGAGAATTAGTAATGCAAGAATATATATATATGCTGATATTGCCTTGACATCCTCTCGAGAAGGGCTTATACCGCTCGCCACCATATCACAGCTCTTCTCTACTCTCGCTTACTCTGATTTTTTTTCTCCCCTCCATTTACTTGATACATCTTCTTTATACCCTTTCATTCATCCTTGACACGGGCAGGCATGTGGGCCCTCGCGATCTCGGTCTTGCTTTACGCGGCCTGGGCCCAAGCCAAGTATGTTTGG
The DNA here is from genome assembly GCF_000687475.1 of Ustilaginoidea virens. Taxonomy (NCBI): domain Eukaryota; kingdom Fungi; phylum Ascomycota; class Sordariomycetes; order Hypocreales; family Clavicipitaceae; genus Ustilaginoidea; species Ustilaginoidea virens. The sequence goes on along the minus strand of NC_057320.1, from coordinate 5,053,839 downwards.
CCAGCAAAGAGTGACTTTCTCGAAGACATGCTGGCGATCCAGTCTGGCGCTGTGAAATTCGGCTTCACCGACTGTGAGTAGTTTTCCCTTGCTTCCTTTTGGGGGTCCCTCGGTTTTCCCAAAGAATGGACATGCCCAGCTGACAACTCGTCTTCCAATTTGCAGTGGTAGGCAGCTGCGACCTCGGGTTCAATCAGCCCGGCCGACAGTCGTCTGCCGAATGGGTCAGGGCCGCCTTTCACGACGCCATCACCCACAACAAGGCCAAAGGCACGGGTGGCCTTGACATCTCCATCATGTTCGAGACAGAGAGGCCCGAGAACAAGGGAGTCGCCTTCAATAACACCGTAAATGACATGCACAGCTTCTTTAGCCCGCGGGCCAGCGGTTCTGACCTCTTGGCGCTGGCGCTCGTCGCCGCCGTCGCCGGATGCGGCGGACCCAGGATTCAGCTGCGCATGGGCCGCATCGACGCCTCGGCGGCAGGCCCAGCCGGCGTGCCGGAGCCGGAGCACGACCTGGCATCCACCTTGGCCGCCTTCACCAACGCCGGCTTCAGCCAGGAGGACATGATTGCCATGGTGGCCTGCGGACACACGCTGGGCGGCGTGCAGAGCGTCGACTTCCCCGATATCACCGGCGGCACGCCCTCAAACTCGCACAAGGTGCCGTTTGATAGAACCGCCGCGGCTTTCGACACGGCCGTCGTCAACGAGTACCTGCAAGGCGACGGCGTCAACCCCCTGGTGTTTGGCCACAACCAGACGACAAACTCGGATAAGCGCATCTTTGCGGCCGACGGCAATGCCACCATGTCTCGGCTGAGGGACCCCCAGGAGTTCCGCTCGACCTGCGGGACTGTGTTTCAGCGCCTCATCGACACCGTGCCGTCGACAGTCCAGCTTAGCGAGCCAATCGACATCGTCGACGTGAAGCCGTACATTGACAAGCTCGAGCTGGCGACAACCCCTAACCAACTAGCACTGGCGGGCAAGATCCGCGTGCGCACCACCAAGGGTACCGGACGCGACGCCGACTCGCTCCAGGTTTCCCTCCGCCTCCTAGACCGCAGCGGGAAATCCTCCCATCTAGACGCCCCGCGCATGAGGTGGCGCAGCGGCCAGTCCGAGGGCTTCTTCGGCGAGACATTCACCTGGTATGAGTTTGCCACCCAGGTTAACGCGGTCGCCGGCTTAAAATCGTTCACGATACACCTCAAAGACGCATCGGGCGCCGAGCCCGTTCACGACAACGGCGGCCACGGCTACCCCCTCAACGACCAAGTGCTGTACATGCAATCGAGATCGTGCCAGGGCCCCGTCGCTAACGGCAACATGACCTTCACTATTGGCGCAGCGGTGCGGAAGAGCGCGATAGGCGACGCCAATGACAAAGTTGCGGTCAAGATGGCCCATAAAATCCACCAGACGGGCGCTGTTCTTCCCCGGATCGTAATCCAGCCCCTCAGCATGGTAGCGTCAGGAATCAGCACAGCAGAGGGGTATGTCCATTACTCGCTCAATGTGTCAACGTATGCTCCGGAGTGGTCTACAACGTTCGATATTGAGCTGCAGTCGAAGAAGGGCACAGTTGCTTCCGAGTTCCACCCGACTGTTGCCCTGGAGAACTGTTGAGATGAGCAGGGCTTGGTGTGTAATGGGAGGGTCAGACATTGCGGTTTACGTTGATTCTGAGGGTACTTTATCGCGGCGTTGGGGAGTTTTGCGCAGTTTCAGCCGGCGGTCCGAGATATATAGTTTATTTCAGCAAGAATTCCCAGTAGCATGAGTATTTTTTTTATGTTGAGTAGCCTATGTACGCAGTGCAATCTAGTATATACTGACTGACCAGACCTTGGAGAAGACCTGGCTGAAAGAGCGATTTCAGGCGGCGAGGCATCCCGGCTACTGTCTAGACTCCCGGTGAGGCAGAAAATGATGGTACTCTATGGCCATATTCCTAGGGATTTTTTGGTTCGCTGATATTTTAGACCTGCTGGCCGCTTTTTCTTTCGGGCGGAACTCGAGGACCGCAAGAGATATCGAACTAGTTCTTCTCTAAGCTCGCTCCGTTTTTATCCTGACAACTTTTTTTGAAGAATATACGTGTAAAGTTTAATGGGTGGAGCGTAGATTGGCTGCCGTTGCTGAATTCTAAATCGCCCACGACTGCGCGGCTGGTCGACAAAGTCAAAAGTCATAATGGCGTGGCGTTTATCGTCGGGGGGCGCGCCAAAGTGCTCAATGCAAAGGAAGCACGAGCGGGAGCGGGGGAGGGAGCAGGAACGGGCGTAAAATTGGAGAAGAAAGACTTCCCGGTGACAGACGTGACTTTATATGCGCCCTTGATGGACGCACATTCTTGCAGCGCCCGTAAAGCAAAGTTGCTCACAATGTCAATGTTAGCCAAACGGCCGTCCTCGACCGCTTCGCCGACGTGCTTTGCCTCTAAAATGCCAGGGCCTCTTGGAGCCTTTGAGCACGCAGTTTAGTGCTCAGTGGCTTGGCCAACGCAACGAGGGATTCCAGGGACCAAGTGGTCTTCGAGAAGCCTCTCGATTTTCGCGGTGGCCAGCTCGCCCAGCTCTAGGATCTGCATGTATTCGACCAGCTTGTAGACACAGGCGTGGCATACCGGCTTCGTCTGTGTTTCTTGACGCGTAATTCCAGAGTCCCCACACGGTAAAGAGGGAAAATAATTTAGTGATTGGCTGAGGCACCGCGGTGGAATTGAGAGGGCGACCCCGACCTTCGTCGTACTGCACCATGCAGCCCACGGTGTTTGCATCGCTTTCTGAGATGATGAAGATCTTTGTTTTCCATTCCTACATTGCATCAGCGTGCCTGTCAGGCATCTTGTTGTGACGGTCCAAAGAACCTCGAAGCTGGATTCTGGCGAAATGGCAACGACGGGAGACTGCGATGCCGCTGTTCACCATTAATTGCCGTCCTTCGCATTCTGGGTTAGGTCTTTATATTTGGAAAGAGTTCTGAAGTCGATGCAGGAACGAAGGCCAGATCGGCGTGGCCATGCCGAATCAATTCCGAGAGCGTCGCCTTTGCCCTGTGTTTCGTCGGAGAAGAAGTTATGTACAAGACATGAGGAAGCAGGCCTGGGAGTTTGCTGTGGGTGATTTACGGGTTGTTCCTGCTCCACCTCGGGACACACAGCAATCAATGAAACGCAGCAGAAACTAGGCTCAAAATGTGGATTCCTCCGCGCACGTTTTTACGTAAAAAGGTATTGACGCTTAGAAAATGCGGCCTCTTTTCCGCTTAATAAGGCTTGACTCTCCTTCCTAGCCAAGGTGCTTATCAGCAACCAACCAGACAGGTACGCGGCCTGAGTTTTTGAAACTCTAAAGATGCCTGGGTTCCTGCATAGGAACTAGTATCCCCGCGCCACGGGCCTTTCCAATCTGTTGCCGAAAACGGTATTCATCAGTAACCTTGTGCAACCTAGCTACCAGCCAGCCGTGTAGCATCGATTTCCCATACGATATCCCATAAACGCCATTCATAAGCAGTCTCTGTTTTAGTAATCAAGTAATCTAGCACAGAGCTTAATTCCTGAAAGACTAAGCGATGCTTCTAATAGAGGCTACTTAGGGAGATGTTCAATAGTAATGAAATCCCAACAGTGCAAATGCAAGACCCCTGTGGATTCCGCACGCCACGAGAACTCGGTGGGCGTGGACGGAAACAACGGCAAGGCATGGAGTCAATACCTACCTCTTGCCAGACCTTATTAGGTACAGTACATACCTGGAAACGGGCCACGCCATTCTGTTGCACTATTAAATACCTTCGTGACGCCACACGAACTGTGGCTTTATAATATGACTTGATTCAACTGCGATGAATTCCAGGCCCAAGTAGCTGCCGCTCGAGGCGTGTGGTCCCACTACGGATATAGCGGACTTGCCACGTACGCCCGTAACATTGATTTCCTTTTCAACGGGGGAAAGTGACCAGAGGAAAACTGTATGAAACACCGGTCGACGCTTAATCCACCTCCAGCATGGTGGCAATCTCCGTGTTCCCCGTCCCACGCGCAACATCTCCGGGCGTCCTCGACTCCCCATCCTTCAAATCCTTCCTGGCACCTTTTGCCAAGAGAAAGCTGACCATGTCCTTCTGCGCATTCAGAGCCGCCGCGTGCAGAGCCGTGCCCGAGTTATCCCTCTCATCGCCCCACATATCGTTCATCCAGACCTCGTTCACATCCACCCCCCTGCCGAGCAGGAACTGGGCCGAGGCCGTGTTGCCCACACCAGCCGCTGCATACAAGGCTCCGGACCCTGAGAGCTTGGCGCCGTGCTCCAGCATGGCGGCCAAGATGTCCTGGCAGGGCTGTTCCGCCGCGAGCGCCAGCAACGTGATGTGCGGTATCCACAGCATCTCATTCGCGTTGGCTCCCCTGTCCAGCAGGAACTTGACCATTTCCAAGCTCTGGGTCCGGATGGCCATGCTCAGAGGTGAGCCTATCTTGTCCATGTTATGGTCAACATGCATACCTGCGTCGATGAGTGTTTGCACCACGCTCGGCGAAGATGATTGAACGGCGCGGAGGACGACGAGATCCGGCAGTAGGGCTTCTTTCCACTGATCGGACACCGAGGCGGGCAAGGGCGGACTCCAGGGCGAAGGAGCATTGGAGCAGGCAGGCATGGAGGTGAGCAGATAGTGGAGGATGGAGGCTTGGCCGTGCTGGGCGGCGGTGGCCAGGACGATTATCAGGGGAGGGACAGGCGAGCAAGCGCTGGACTGCGCCTGCGCCTGCGCCTGTGCCTGTGCCTGTGCCTGTGCCTGTGCCTGTGCCTGTGCCTGTGCCTGTGCTTGTGCCTGTTCCTGAGCGGCGTTTGCGTAGAGCAAGGGGGCGGTGGAGCGGACAGTGGGGAGGCAGCCTTGCCGGCAGGCGGTAAGGAGCCTCGTAGCCAGCGTGCGGAGCTGGGTTTGGGTTTCTGCGACAGGATCGGTTAATCCAAGCAATCGTTTGGCGACAATGGAGTAACAACCTACGACTGGACATTGGCTGCGCGGGTTGAGGTTTGCGGCCCTCCAATCGTTGCAGGGGGAAAAGCGCGGGTTGCAGGTGATGGAGCGCAGCCGGGGCAAGCGAGAGGCCAGAGCGCCTTTAAGGGCACATCCCTTTGGCTGTGTTAAGGTGCAGCTTTTGTATCAGACCCACTCTTTGCTAAATACCTACTAGGTACCCTCTTGGCAACTGGCCTAGTCACCAAACCTTTATCACTGAAATCCTTATACTAGGAATTCTTGCATTTCTAATAGAGCCAATAAGTAACATCTAAAGAGTTAGTGATAACGCCTTTTCTATCTGCCTTTATCGCTGCTAAATTGACAGCTTAATATAGTGGGAATAGCCTCACAGCGCTATGTGCCGGGCCTACAGGGGCGATAAGTGCGATGTAGCTCTTTGTAAGTCTGGAAATTGCCGGTACTTATACCCTTATACTATTTACTAGTCTGCTAAGGTACCCTTTAAACTACGGTTTTCTATTGGCTGAAACCCTGGTCCGTTACAGAAGCTGCACCTTAACACAGTCAAAGGGATAGGCCCAGAGCAAGGAAAATTGTCGTCTGGTGCAAGCTGTCTGGTTGAGCCAAGTGGTCAACGCCTGGCCCCACGGCGCCACTTGCCACTGAGCAGCAGAGAGCGGGTCACGGGAGATTTGCACGAGTTGCGGTACTTGTACATGGCGCACTGTACCGTGCCTGACCTAACCTAAGGTACCAGGTAGGTACCGGAGCAAAGCGAGTAGCGAAGAGGTAAAACGCTGGGCGGAACGGGTTGACGATACTGTTGAGGCTGTGATCGGGGTTCGAAGAGCGAAATCCCAGCTTCATCAACTCGACCCTTGTCGATCGATACCTTCGCTACCTTGAGAGGGCCCCCTTAGACCTTAGTAAGTAGAATTACTTTCTCGGAATTTTGTAGATTTATTAGCGATCCTGTATGCTACAGCGTGAGTGGCAGCAGAATTCAATGTTTCTTTTTGTCATCCCGCTACACCATGCCGTCACAGGCATCTTCACAGTCCCCCTGCTAGCTTTAATGTACTGCAGTACACATAACCAGGGCTTAACACGGTGGCTTGCAAGTTGCCTACATGTCATTTTACGATCCGGCTATACACCAAATTCAAGATTGAAATCTTATTAGGTAAGTAGCGGCTAGATCATGCCGGCTTATGCGTTGAGTAGCGAAGCTACAGTTTCGCTCTTCGAATCTAGATCTCAGCCTGAGGGTCGTTGTCTTGATTTATTTGGTCGGCGACGATTCGGTCCTCTCGGTCTCGATGGCAGCCATGTCATGGTGTCTGGGGTTGGACAAAGAACTACGGCTTGATGACTGAACTCTAACTACCTACCTAACCTACCTGTGGAAGGTAGGTAGGAACGTAGGACACGTAGCAGGCTGGTGTCGGGGGGAAGGGGGGGGGGGGGGAGGCAGGGTAACAATACCGAAACTTGTACGCTGGCATGTAGCATGTAGTATGTATGGAGTACTTTGTGTTATTTCCAACAGTGGGGTAGTCGGCAGGCAACACTCGGCGCAAATCCAGATGGCTTCCAGAACGCGGAGCTCTCCCCACCCGTTTGAAACTTCACAGACGCCCGCCAGGAGCTGGTGAGCTGATACGAGAAGCTGGCCAAAGGATTCAGCTATTACTAACAGTCTGCGGGCAGAATTTTGGCCGCTTAATCTTCAAAGTTTCAAAAGCTTACAGGATTCTTATGGGAATTACGGGAATTCTATGAGGCATATACAGGGATTTTGAAAGAAAAAAAAATACCATCGCCGGGCCGGCTGGATGACGAGGCCAACTCTATCCCACGGTTCTGTTTCATGCCTCCCGCAGCTGTATATCAACCTCAGAGTCCCACAGTCCCCCTTTGCTTTCATCCGGTATCCTTAGCTTGAGCCTCGTTTTTGTCTCTTGTTTCTGGCTCTGGCTTTTGAATATTTCTTGCCCCTCTCTCCACCTCCTACTCAAGATGCTCTTCTCCAAGTTCATCGCCAGCATCGCCCTTCTGGCCACCTCCCGGGTCCATGCGCTGCCCAAACCTGCAGCTGAAATCGCAGTCGCGAGCGAGAGCGTCCTCGACGCGCGCACTCCCCCCGCCGGTTTCGCCGCGCAGGTTCTGCCCGCTGCTTTCACCATGCATGTCACCGAGGCCATCCGAACTTACTCTAACCCCCTTCAAACAATGTTCCACAGCGGCGTGGGAGCTGACAAGGCGAGGATGTTCGCCCTCAGCAAAGGCGTTTCGACGTTGGAGATGGCCATCGCAAAAGCTATTGAAGCGGACATCAGATCAGGCCGTCACATGTATGCCGTGCCCCTTTTTCCCGGCCTGCCTGCCTTTGTCTTGTTAACACTCTCCAACTCTCATAGTTACCGTGAAACACTCCAGATGTTCTTAGTTGCTAAGGCAACCTTTCTCGCCCGCGGTGGCAACTTGTCTCTCTGGATGGAAGCATGGAATATTGCTAGCCGAACGTGGGCCCAGCACGCTATCCAGCACACCTACTTACTTCATCCAGCCGGCAAGCCACCAGCGCCCAGTTCTTTCTTCATCAGAGCAGAGCAAAGTGTCTTATTGGGCCGTGGCATTAGAATTTTTGATGTGGGGGTATGAGGAGAAGGGCATGTCGATTATACGCAATGTTCTGGTTAATTGTCGCAATCCCATTCCTGTACAAAAATCCCCGATCGGACATGACTCTACATACTTGTCCGGCATTTACTCCATTGTATATACGATGACTCTATTATGAAGTCCCGTTTGTCTTGGCTTATACTCTGATCTTTGCCGCCAGGGCAGGTCTGCAGCCTGCTGCAACATTCAAAACTTTCATCTGATATCGTGTTTCCCCCAGGAATTTGAATAGCGGCTGCGCGCTATAAAGATTAGAACAAGTGGAAAATGCGCACATGTACTCCGCATAACGGTCATCATCTGCGACCCGGGCAGGCCCCGTCCCAGTCGGGCAAAGTGTAGCTTCTACTCTGTATAGAGTCTCTGATCCACGGCCTATATATGGATTTTGGTTCGACCTTGGCGCTGTTACAAGCTTCCATATGTCATGTAATCAACTCAGACAAGGCAGACTCCCCCGACTTCCCTACGCTGGCTTTGCTCAGCCGCAAACTATGTACCCTAGCTTGACTGGACTAGATGACAACGCACTCGCACTTGGTATATCTCTGCCAACGACAAGCCTCTTTCGCTTTCACCGAATACGAATCCCTACAAACTGACATATCATCATGCGCAGATAATCCCTGCGCGCCTGTTCTACTTCTATAGCGGTAAATATTTCCTGCACTTTCTAAGCCACGCGTCTTCTCCTACCTACCCCCCTTTGGACCGCAATACGCCTCTCCTTAAAAAGCCTCCTCGCCAGTGCTATCAAGTGCACTATCTTATCTATTCTAACCAACCTTGCCGCTGTATTTTCCCACATGCTCGCTAGCGCCACGGGATGCGGCGTTAGGCCCAACTCCCTAATAGAGGCTTAGGGCCATGATCCAAGTACGCACGCCTGGAGCACTCGAGTACGCCTCGAGATACAAAGGTGTTATAAATGAGGGGGAAAGTTTGTACTATCGATATCCTTGTTATTAGCATTTTATTGAAAATCTGTGAGCAATACGGCAGGTAAGCGGCTCCTGCTAGCCCCGATATATCGAGAACAGGGTTCATAGTGTTATAAGGTGCTTCCAGAAAACTGTGTTGTAAATCCTTACTGATTCTAGTAAGGCTCCATCTCAATTATGCCGAGTACGCAAGTCTTGCTCGCCAGGCATGCGTCCTTGGATCACGGCCTTGGCATCCTATCCTCTTATCCCTCTTTCAACTAATCTTGACGTTGCATATACATCAGCTGCTTCCCTGGCCAGGCTGCCGCCCTGCCGCGCTACTGCGCTAGACTGCCCGCTTATCTTCTAGAATAGCCCGGCCCTAGTAGGTCACCTTCGTTTTAAAGCTATAGCTACAGGCCTTGGGTCGCCCCGCGTGTACGTCAAGACGCCTCAGCATGTTGGGTGCTTGTCTCTCTAACACTCGATTTTGGCAAAATCCACTTGAACGTGGCTTGGCGGCGACAAGGAACAGCAGGAAATGACGTGCGGCTGAGCATGGCTGCCAGATTCGTTGCCCCTCTGATTGTTGCAGGGGGAAAGAGCAGGGCAAGAAGTCGACGCCAGTACTGAGTAATGGCTGAGTCAAGTGCCTGCCGCCTCTAACCATTCCGGAGACGTGCATGCTAGAGCAAGCGAGCGCCTTGAATGGCGAGAGACTCGAGTCATGCAAACAAGTGCTGTTGGAGGCTGCAGCCAAGCTGCCAAGCCAAAGTCGTTCTGCAAGGTGCAGGCCGCATCGACTAGACCGAGGGGTGTTTCAAATTATTGCTTGCTTGGCGGCAACTTGGCCCCCCTGGGCCAAGGAATCGCGGGTTTCTTTACTCCGTACCGGTATAGACAAGAACTACGGAGTACGGCTCGGTGACTGGACTGAGAAGTGCGTAAGTGAGGACTTGGCAGGCTGATGGCCGATGGCCGATGGGTAGAGTAAGAGAGCTGATTCAGTCGTGTACGCGGGTATGTATTTCCAAAAAGGGATAGTCGGTAGGCAATGCTTGTTGTTTCGACAGACTCGGGAGTCTGTGCATTCCCAAGGGCTTCTAGAAGGCATAGCAATGGACAGCCAGCCGCGTGAACCAAGCATGCGTGAGCTTTGCAGTAGTACGGAGTACGGAATAGTAGACTGTCAATAAATATTGGTTGATGCTAGCTGCTGGTGGGGTGAAAAGGGCTAGTAAGGCTGGTAAGGCTAGTTAAGGCTAGTAAGGCGGTGCCCACAGCCCACGGCCCACTGCCGAAATTGAGGACGGCTGCCGAGCTGACTAAGGAGCCAACCGCAGCCACCGCTTACCGCTCGCCCCACCTGAACCGCTGTCACGGCTGGAGCGCCGAAACGGGAAACTGCTAGGTGATTTCGAGCCCTGTTAAGTTTAGCGCCACCAAGGGTCCGGGGTAAGGTCAAGTGTAACGACCCGCTGGTGCCCGTAAGGGTCCTACCCATTTCTACCGAAAGATAGGTACCCACAGGTGCCTGAAAGAACCGTCAAGATGCCCATTCATAGAATGGGCACAGTATTCAGGATACCCATTTTCACACGCTACTTCGAAGATTGGCTATCACTAGCGGGGGGGAACTCGGAGGACCCTTGCGGCGCTTGCTCTTAAAAGCTGCCAAGAGAGTAACGGGAATGCTATAGGGACATTTACCGGGATTCTAGGAGAACAGGGACAGGAAAAAGAAAAAAAAAAGAAAAGAAAAGAGAGAGCCTCTCAGCCGGGCCGGCCTGGCAACAATGTCAATCTCATCCCAAGGCCCGATTTCTTGCTTCCCGCAGATTTATATAAAGCTCCGAGGCTGTCACTCCCCTTTGTTCAAGTTCAAAATTACAGCTCCAACCTCCTCTTTCACTCTTGTTTCCAATACTCTTTCTTTCGTAACCCCTTGCCCCTCTCTTCACCCTCCAGCCTCTCACAACCTTTAGAGTCAAGATGCTCTTCTCCAAACTCATCGCCAGCTTCGCCCTCCTGGCCTCCCAAGTCCATGCCTTGCCCAACTCCGCAACTCAAGTCGAGAGCGCGAGCGACAGCGTTTTGGACTCGCGCACTATTCCCTCCGTTTTGCGCCAACATGCTGCCAAAGCTATCAAAGCCTTTTCCGATCCTCGCCTCACAATGTTCCACAGTGGCCTTGGAGCCTCACTGGCAGCCAGGATGGCTAAGGAAAGAAACCTGCAGACAGTGGAAATGACCATCGCGACAGCCATTCAAAAGGATCCCAACACGTATGTCTCTTTCTATGCCATTTACCCGCCTGCCTGCCTTTGCCTTGTCAGCACTCTCTAACTCTCTCAGGTACCGTGACACACTCGCAAAATACTGCATCCCAAAGGCAAACTTCTGCGACATCCGCGGTGATGAGGCTGAGTGGATACAAGTCTGGGATATTATTTGCGAGGAATGGTCCGAACGTCCTTTGGAACGGACTCGTTTGCTTTATCCAACTGTTCAAAAGCCGTCGGCTACATCTTTTTACATGAGAAAAGAGGAGCCCAACTTGATTCGCCGTCACATTGAAATTGATGTTGAGAAGGTGCAGGTACCGTGAGGAGTCGAGGGCCTGACGATTGTATGCAATACTCTCGTTAATCTCAGCATCCCGAGTCATACAACTCCCGAAAAGCTTTGTAGTGGGAAGTTTTCATTTCCGTCTTTATTTCCTTATACATGATAGATTGTATTTAATTATAGAGTCCTGCTCATCTTAGAATTCCTTCACATTTGCCGCGAGGATGGGTTCTTCGGTCTGCAGCCTTTTGCTGCATTCACCGCCCTAAGTCCAATGTCATGTTTTCCCTGCGCATCCCAACAACAGCTGCCTCGACGTCTGGTGTAATGTGCGATGCGCACTGCCGTTCGAACTTCCACCATCGAGGGCTTCCTTGCCGTACTCAGTACGCAGCTTACACTCAGCCAAGGCAGACTCGCGCGGCTTAGCAACGCTAGCCCGGCCCTGCTCAGCCGCAGCCGCACTGTCACAGCATAAGATGCCCAGTAAAGCCGTACTTGGTGTGGCGTCGCAGTTTTTGGTCCAACAGTTGCACTGCAGGACACCGTGCTGGTCGCCGCCCTCACATTCACTCGGTATATCCTCATCAACCACCTGTCTCTTCCTGACCAACACAACCCCCCACGTCATTCATCGCAGACGGGCCCCGATGCGTCCCTTCTACTTCCGCAGCGGCGAGTACTTCCTCCATTTCACCGAGCTATGCCTCGTCACCTACCCGTCCCCCCTAGACCGCAATGCTCCCCTTCCTAATAAGCTCTCCCTTTTGCTTCTCGCTGGCATCATCGAGTACGCCGTCTCCTCTGTCCTGGCCGACCTCGCCGCCACCTTCGCCTGGATGCTCGCCGGCGCTGTGAGGAGCAGCGTCACGCCCGACCCCCCCGACCGAGGCCAGGACCTAGTCCTCTTGTCCCTCTTTCTGCTGAGCTTTGGGCTGCGCACGCGACAGCTGCTTCCCCGCCCGGGGCGCCCTGACGCGCTGCTGCGCCGGGCCGCCCGCTATATCTTCTGGAACAGCCCGGCCGGGGTGTGCCACATGGCTATAGTACTTTGGTCGTGGGTGTCGGGCTCGCCCCGCTTGCGTATCAAGACGCCCCGGTATTTCTGGGTGCTTATTGCGCCGACGCTCGAGTTGGGCGAGGTCCACTTAGAGGTAACGGGGAGCAAGGGTCGCAAGAGCTTCATGTCCATTCTTTGGTACTCGCTCGGCATAGCGCTTTTGAATGCCCTTGTCAAGGCGCTGCCCACGTTCTTGGTCGGACTGGCCCTCATTGCGCAGGACGCAGCTCCTGTGTCGCCGCGGGATGTAATTCTGAAGCGGGACTCGCCCATTGCAGGACTTGGTCATCGTCCAGTTTTCATAGCCGTCAAAGAGGGCTTGGAGGCGCTGGAATGTGACCTGTCGAGGATGCTGGCGCGGCTTGTTCATGTGGGAGCCGCTTCTTATCAGCAGGCTCTGGACCTGCTGGCCCGACTTGTTCTCCAACCAGACCCGCGACGACATCAGGTTGCAACCAGAAAGCTGGACGCGCAGGGTTTCCGTCTGCTCACGATCCTCCCAGGCTGCGGCAGCAGCCCTGTCCGCTGCTCCCTCCGCTGCCACTCCGTCGATGACAAGTCGTTGAAGTACACGGCTATCTCGTACAGCTGGGGAAACGACCAGCCAAGCCACGCAATCATTGTCAACGGCCAGCCGCACTCCGTCACCAAGTCTGCCTTTGACGTCCTGCACGCCCTGCGCTCGTGCTACCGCAGCAGAACCGTCTGGATCGACTACATCTGCATCGACCAGGCCGTGCACGGAGACAAGGCGCAGCAGATCCCCCTGATGCCACGCATCTACGAAAACGCCTCCCGGGTCGTCGTATGGCTGGGCCACTCTAAGACGGCCGACCTGGCCACCGCCCTCGTCAACCGCATGTTCCTGGTCAACCGCCTCCGCCAGACGGGACACGCGAAGCTCCCGGACTACCGGATGCCCGTGGATGCCGCGCGCGCCCTTAAGAGGATGCTCCGGACAAGCTGGTTCACCCGCGTCTGGGTCATCCAGGAGGTCGTCCGCGCGCGACGCAACGTCATCATCCGGTATGGCGATTCCTCGCTGAGCTGGGAACGGTTCAGCTGGTTCACGCAGTCTTTGCAGCTGGACGCCGACCAGCTGGGCGTGCTGGCGCGCCAGATCGGCCACTCGGGCCTGGCCGGCGTGGCGGCTCTCCAAAATGTCAGCATGGTGCGGCGCTTCGCCCTCGTCAGGGACGAGACGCTCTCGCTCGTGTTTTATCTCGCGGCCATCTATCGCTCGTCGTCCGTTTTTGACGCCTCCAAGCCGCACGACCGCATCTATGCTCTGTGCGGACTCTCGAGCCTGTCCAACGTCTACCTCACGCCAGACTATGCCACGCCGCTGCGCCAGCTCTTCGTCGACGTAGTAAGAAACGCCCTTGTCACGACGGCGCCCCGGAATCAGCTTGCCTTTCTCACCCACGCTGGCTCGGGGTACAACCCGACCGTGCCGGGACTTCCCTCCTGGGCGCCAGACTGGACGGTCCGCCTGACGAGCGAGCTCTTCATAGGGACCGAGGGTGGTGCAGAGCTGCTTGCCTCCAGTGCCGTCAAAGCCGTCATGGAGGATGCCGCTGCTCTTGCCAGTTTTGGCCAGGAAGACGATCCGGAGCGCACAGAACAGCGCCTGCAAGCTACTCGAGACCGAATCGCCCGTGTGGCAGACCAGATGAGGAGGATGCTCTACGACGCCACGCCGTCGACCGAGTCGTGCGTCACCTTGCAGCCCGACAATATTCTCGAGCTAAAAGGACGTCGTGTCGACCGTCTTATCGCCCTCGGCAAGCCGTATCCCGTGTCCGGCACCACTCACGAGTCCCTTGCCATATTGGCCGAATGGAGGCATCTGTTCCGCATGTCATTCAAGAAAGCTGAGGCGACATCAGAGGCCGACATGGCCAACCTGTTCTTTTCCATTCTTCATCAGGAACGATCTGAAACCCGGCTCGACTACACTTTTGGTAGAATGCCGAAAGATCCGTTGCAGGCGTACCCGCCAGGCATACCAGTCCAGGTCTGGCGACGGCTGGCAATGGGACACTTCAACGAACCAACCTGTTCTGCCGAGGTGCAGGAGTTCTACAAGCTCCTCGCCCTGGTCCTTCGGCGAGTTTGCGGCGGTCGTCGCTTTGGCCTCACGAGCAACGGCTCCTTTGGATTGTTCTTTCCGTCCAACGAGCTTGGTGACTGGGTGTGCTTGTTTACCGGTGCAAGACTGCCGTTTAGCATACGGGCCGCGAGCACGATGCCTTTAAACACGTTTGAGCTGGTTGGGCCGGTGTATCTTCATGGCTATATGCATGGGATTCTCGGCGTACCCAATCTGTGGAACGAGGTCATCCGGCTTAGATAGCTGCTTCCGTTTGCAACTGATGTCTTAATTGGCGTCAGCTGAGGTGGAATCCAGCTGCACAGCTTGCTGCCAGCGTCCTACCGCTGCAACTTCAGCGTGGCGTGCGTGTTTCACCCGCATGATACATCCAACCGCCTGTACTCCGTACTCCGTAGACCCGTGTAAAATGAGCTACGTACTGGAGCAATCTGTCATGAGCAGATGGTGACGAGTCACATATCATCCAGCAGTGAGGGCCATCCATCCGTGCTGGCCAAAACTTTTCCCCCGAAGGCTGCTCTGCACCGCAGAATTAGACTCTCAGTATCCTATACAGTGCTCCGTGGACTGCAACCTCCCAGTCAACCTACCTTCTTCGTTGTAATCATGTGGTGCTGGAATCCTAAGCATCCGACTGTCGCGGCACGGTGCTTTCCCTCATGCGTCGAGGTACAGACGTGTTTGAGCCAGCATAATACACTGCCATGACTAATGTATTCTTCAAGGGCGAGGACGGTTCCAGAGCCGCGTGCCCTGTCCAGCTCTCAAACTTGATCCATTACAATGATAAACTGGCCTACGGGCCTCACCTGCCGAAATTCAGTAGGCTTCTGAAACCTCGAGTTGTGGTTGCTTCAGCTGGGCTAAGCCGCTGCCAACTTTTCCTTTCAGCACGGGCAGAAAATTTACGGTAATTCTTATTCAAGATGGGACGGGAGAGAAGACAACAAAAACATCCAGACTCGCCAACGTGTGAAACCATGTACTAAAAGACGTTGACCATTTGCGCAACAAACACACACCCCTTGACAGACACAACCCACTCAACAGATCAGTATGGGAACGTACTAACATCAATCCGTTTCCGCATATGCACTTTAAAAATTTCCAGCTTCAGCCATTATGGCCACCATCTCGTTTCACTTGCATTAGTCTATAAGGCCATTCATCGTCTCAAGTTTCCATGACGGGTGTCTTGGTGTCAAAAGTCAGCGGCACGCGCTTCTTGCGTAGATGCGGGCTTACCTTTAAATCCTAGCCAAAACTCGCTTCTCTGCACGCCTTGCAGCAGGTTTGAAATCCTGCCACAAAGTTTCTTAAGTAATGCATGTCTTCTAGAGCATTCAGTCTTTGCTCTTTGGTATCCGCTGCCAAAGCGTGTCTTTGCTTATTGTTGTTGCTGTTGTTGTGTGTGAGGTGTGTGTGAGATGAGGCAGAGTTAAGAATTATGGGATCAAGACTGATGCTATATACTTGGCGAAGCTTTTGGCCAGCATCAGGTCAGGGGTGATGGTGAAGAGTCGAAGAGCCCAGCCTTCATTGCAAGCCAACAAGACACAAGACTCGCACTGAGCCATCAAATACCGAAGCTGACAAGCACCAGCTCACTTCTACTTCCCAGGGTGGAACGGACAGGCTTGCATCTTTCGAATCATGTGTTTTGCTGCTTCCACATCTTCCGTGCTCTGGCCCTCCAGCCCTGCTGGGCCGACGTCTGGAATCCTGTATCCCTGGGGACGAAACTCGGGCGTGTTGTGTGACGGGACGTAGCCCCCTGTAAGCAATAGGATCCATGACCTGCAGCTCCATCTGCACTTGGAGGCAGGCCGAGCATACCAAGGATGGGCAATGTAGTGCTCGGAATTATAATAGCCAGTCTTGGCTTCGGCTTCGCTGGACCATTTCTTGCGCATAAAAAGCGGCCTGGGAAGAAACAAGTGCCTTAGAAGCAGCTTTCGGATACTCAAAACCAGGGACAAGCCCCCTCGTACCCAGAGGGGCGGCTTGTCAAACGCCAGGGCGGTTCTCAGTCGAGGGCTGAAGGAGGCAACGGCGAACTGCGCGGCTACGGGCTTGACCATTCTGGGAACGTTGGTCAAGACGACATTGAGGGCGGAAATAGCTAGTGCCGTGTTGCTCGTGCTAGGCGTCATGTGTTGGATTTCGTACTGCTTGCTCCACGTCTCGAGCTCTTCCAACCACTCCAGTCCATTCTGCCATCCTCTCGCGCCAGAGGGCAGTGGAGAGTAGGAGATGCCCATCACATCACCCAGCTTCTTCCAGCAAACAGCTATTGCGCAACGCTCCAGGTCGGTGAGAGCTCTCCATTCGAATCTTTGGACCCATCGAATCGGCTCCAAGGCGAACAGACCGAGCGTGTAGAGCATGTCATCGTCCCTGATGGCGCCAGACTTGCGGTAGCGATCGTGGATCCAGTTCATGCGAGCGATGGCGGAAACGCTGCGGTCTGTTCCGGGTGCACAAAAGACAATCTCGGTCACCAGCACGCCCGTATCTGCCGCCCGCTTCGACGCCGTCGACTTGCGCGACAGCTCCCCGGTGGCCACGAGAAGGCGGGAAATGGACGGGATGCCAAAGGCCTACCGTCACGTCAGCTTGCCATCTGCCTGCCATCTTGCCTCGTGCCAGAACAACCACGCACCTGGAACAGGGCGAGGAATAGGGCGACGGAGAACATGGAGGGGAATTCGACTTCAGCAACGAGTGCTTGGATGGCGAAGGCGTCTTCCGGCGTCATGGCGTTGATTGCCTCAGGACTATCGACATAGCGGCAGTACTTGCTCAGGATGGAACGCATCCGCTGATGGCGCAGGCGCCTCACGAGAAGTAGGTATCCCGCCAGGGCTGCGACAGATAACAACACGGGTCCAGTGATTCCTGTACCGGGCATTTTGAAGGAAAACTCGCACGCGATTCTGGCAATTCCAAAACCAGCTAAACGGCACGGCTCTTCAAGAGTGCTTGAGAGATGGGTTATATATTTGAGCGGAGAAGAGAAAAGTCGAGGCTGACGGCACACATCAGTTGGGGCTCAAAGTCAGCTCGCAGAGGCTGGCAGGGATCTCTTCAGCCCGACTTTGTTTCAGCACAGGCCATTAGGCAATCCGAAAAGAAGGGCTGTCGATATCATCTGCGCCAAATCAGCCGCACGTGCGCCTTGTCTTTGCTTTACGGCTGCCATCCTGGACCGGCCGCTTATGAGACCATCATGCGGCAATGTGAGCCAGCATTGCCATGTCTCCTCCCCGAGTCTCCAGAGATCAAATCCCCTAGCGTGTGACTCCCTAGTGGCTTGAAAGGGGCACAGGTCCGCATTAGACTCGACAGCCCCATCAGCAGCCATTTTTCTTTGAAATTCGCCAAAGATTTCCCTCTCCCCGATCCGACGTCTCCGCGACTAGTACCTGCTAATAGCTACCCTGCTTCCTCGTCACTGCATGATTCAAATGCTGGTAGACCTGCTGGATTCCGTCCTTACCACGGAGCTCTTTGGGCAGAATGTTGCTGATTTCTATGATTTCGCTCATGGTGATGAAAAACTCGGCTCCGAATTCGGTGACGCGAGCTAGTCTGAATCACTCCTCTATCGTGGCCTAATCTAGATGGCGTCACCGAGATTTGCCATTGCATCAGGTGAAGTGCCTTGTCAACGGCTAGCTCTTCAAGACATTCTCTCTAAACCCCCAGGGAAGCTTCATCAAGCGTTCTGCTGTTTCAAATAAGGTACCAGGTGCGGATGAGGTAAAGCATGTCAGTTCAGTTCAACGCGCAGCCAGAGCCGCCTATTACCCGTTGTCCTTCTAGCGAAAGTCAAGAGATGTAGTCGTGGTGAAAACCAGTTCTGTGCAGAGACTTGCTCTCCTTTACGCAATTCAGTTCCTGATTTGGAGTATCCGCACGAAGGCGAATGCCTGAAATTGTGAGCTCAGTCAGCCGCTGCAGTTTACTCCCCAGGACCACGGGGCCAGGCCCTTCTTTGGTAATCTTTCGTAGCACTGCCAGTGGCAACTCTCCTCTGTCATCGTCACCATCAAGTACTTATTCAAGTCTTGTATCCCGGCCATCATGGATTCGAGATCTACCATCTATCTACGACTTGTCGGCTTAGCCCCCGACCTATGCAGTGTTGCTGATTAAAGCATTCGAGCCTTTCCTGGTCTGTGCTTAACATTACAAGACCTCCAAGTCCCTAGTTGCGTCGATACGTGGCACATGTCCAAGAGAAAGTTGATACACCCCCCATTGTCAGTAGACTAAAGATGCTGGTAGCCTTGGCGGTATGAATCATGTTCTTACTGCAATTACGCTTACTATGGTCTTTGCGTTTCCACGGCAACATGAATACCGGATTACACCCTAAACCTAGAGATACTGCTTTCACGACAAGACGACCACTCATAATTCGTAATGCGGACCAAGTCAGGAACAGAGACAGGTGCAAGTCGCATCCGTGACGAAGAAGTTCTTGTATACATAGACCTCGCTTCTCTCGCGTAAATGTACACAATATGATACACAGCTTTGCCGGCCTCATCCACTCATCACCGTTTCTTGATCCAGCCCCTGGCATTGGAGATACCCCTGATGCGCTTGGTGTACTTCCAAAGGTGGCGGTACTTGGGGCCCTGTCGCTTGGCTTCCCATCCGCGTGCCTTGACGGGCGGCTTCATGCTGTGCACACGCGTAGGTCGAAACTCCACGTCCGCACCAGGGATGCCATGTCGGGCCATAACAGCAGCCGTGTGCTCGTCCCAAACCGAGCGGAAAATGTTGAACCCAAACGGCTGCAGGTTGAACTTGTCGCGCATGGACTTGAGAGAGAAGCCGTCGCGACCAGAGTACAGCTCTTTCAGCTTGGCAACGTCGACTTTCTCGCCGGCCTTCTGCTCGAGCAGGTAAACACCTAGTCTGTGGTAAGGAGCGCCTTTTTGCGAAAAGGCAGGCAGCCACGGCACAGCCAGCTGGTCCTGGGCCCGAATCCTAGTCAGCGGCAGCGAGGTATTCGTCGGGTCAAGGGGGATGTTTGCCGCCAAGAAGTGGCATCGTTTTGTGAAGGTGTCGCTGCCGACATCAGGAACGTCCGAGTCGACCACAACAATGGTGATGAGCCGCTCGCCTTTGTCGAAAACCTGAACTCGT
Organism: Ustilaginoidea virens; assembly: GCF_000687475.1. Lineage (NCBI taxonomy): Eukaryota > Fungi > Ascomycota > Sordariomycetes > Hypocreales > Clavicipitaceae > Ustilaginoidea > Ustilaginoidea virens. The sequence continues at coordinate 5,034,327 of NC_057320.1, read as the reverse complement.
AGACGAGGTGCACTCTCGCTTACAAGGCTGTCGACGATTTCGCCAGGGGGGATTTTCGACTGGCGGAAGAAGAGCTGCACGTCGGCGGTGGGCTCCAGCTTGGGAAGAACATCTGGAACAATGTTGAACTGCTTAATTCGCTGGGTGATGAGTCGGTAGTCGTATGATCGCCACTTTTTCTCGGCGAGGGCACGATAAATGGGCTTGTTCATATCACCTGGGTCCAGAACACATTAGCAGGAGACATGACCAACTGACGCCCTTCTTCATCCTGCTTCCTTCCTTTATTTCTTTGCAACTCACCCAGTCCATCCTCAAACCTCTTCTTCACCAGCGGGTCGTTTATATCAGCCAACAACTTCAACCGCTCCACCTCTCTGCGCAAACTCGCCAGCTTGACATCCTTCATCTTCTGTCCGCCTTTGACCTGCGCTGCATCTTTCTGCTCCAGTTTAGCAATTTTTTCAAGTTCCACACTAATCTTGGCCAGCTTGTCCTGTCGGTCTGCAGCCAGGATTTTCCTAGCTTCCTGAAACGCTTGGTACGGCAACTGCTCAAAGGGAATGTTGGATGTAATTCGCATGGCCACCCGACGTCTTCTCGAGCCGATTGGCACCTTGCCGGCCTTTATCAGTTGGGCCTCGAATTCGGGAAGAACAGTGTTGGGATCGAGGTCCAAGGCGCTCGGTTCCTTCGACACAGCGGAGGCTGATTGCTCTTGAACATCAGCGGCGCGAGGTGCCCCGGCGGTGAAGAGCCGGATTGCGCATGGCAGCCGCGATGGCCGTGCCAACGGCCGCGCAACAGCCTGGCATCTCGACATTGCTGTTGGGTGAAGATTGCGTCTGGGAGGTTGTTGACTGGAACAAGAACAAGCAGCAGGTTTGATCTTAGCTGAGAAAATGGTTGTGGGTCAGCGGTTTGGCGTTGACTGGCAGTGGACCCACAATTATTTTCGGGGGCTTCAAGTTCGTTTCAACTTCGCAAGGTATTTTGTCTGGGTCATGGTTTTGAGCCAACACCACACTTACCGCAACCTGCCGCAGAGTCCGTCGGCAGGCATACAGAGCTTGAATCCGTCCACCTCTATTACCGAAAAAAGAACTAAGGCGCTTCAATTGCCTGCCTCGCCCCTGACGCATCCCGCCATGGTGTCAAAAGCCGGCCTACGATGCCTCAACCAGGCAATGGCTGCCCTCAGAGTGTCTGCCAAGGTCCGTTCAGTCGCATGGCAAACTCGGGCGAAACCCTTTTTCTAACCATCCTGGCGGAGCAGCCAGCAACTCTCAGCAATGCCGTCACCCGGTCAATGGCCACTGAAGTGCCCGCCCGCACCATCACAAGATCCGCATCGACACAGTCCATAATGCAGTCGTGGAACCCCAGTACGTCCACCCTTCCATTCCACAATTCGCCATTTACTCACCTACACAGCATCCACCGTCCCCGTAACCATCCACAGCTTTCCCTCTCTAGAACCAACCTCTGTCGAGAAATGGCCCGTTCACCACCTCTACCTCCCTCTTCGCCGCGACATCCTCCACCACGCCATCGTCTACGAAGGCGACAACACTCGGCAAGGCACTGCCTCCAGCAAAACCCGCTACGAGGTCCACGGTTCCCACCGCAAAATCCGTCCACAAAAGGGAACAGGACGTGCGCGGTTGGGAACCAAGCAAAGTCCCTTACTTCGCGGTGGTGGCAAAACCTTTGGCCCCAAGCCTCGCGACTTCGGAACCAAGCTCAACCGCAAAGTCTACGATAAAGCGTGGCGAACAGCCCTGAGCTACCGCTACAGACGTGGTGAGCTGATCATTTGCGAGGACGGCATGGAGCTTACCATGCCGTCCGACTTTGAGATGCTGGCTGCCAAGTACATGAAGGATGGGCTCCTGGAGTCCTACCTCAAGAAATACATGACCAGCGTGCTGGCTACTCTTGGTCTAGGTCGTGCTGATGGTCGCACGCTGTTTGTTACGGGCGAGCCAAGTAAGCGGTTGTACGAGGCAATGGAGCAGGTTCCCTGGGAGGGACGGGCCTTGAACCTTGAAGATGTAGATGTCAAGGATTTGCTGGAGACGGGCAAAGTGGTTATGGAGAGGAGAGTACTGAAGGAGATGATTGAAAGGCACCAGAGTGATCTGGTTGCTCGTGTTGTGGCCGATGGGATTCCGAAAAGTGGCCCTTCCACTGGTGAAATCGTCTTGTAGACATCGAATTGTCGACAGCCCTTTGTATATTACAGACCTTGTTTAGCCATTATTCTGAGGAAACACTATCAATGTACAGAATTGTTGCTTCCCTGTCACCGATGAAAGTACTTGTGCGATTTGTACTTCTCTTTTGGTTGCTCATCTTGCACGGTGGTCTCCTATTCTTATCCAGAGTTTCCACTCTGCAATAAAGGAGAATCGCAGAAATTGACCCGTCAGGTTTTGCCACAGGGGAGCTTCTATCCAATTGGGTATCTTAATGCTATTCATGCCACACGAACTACTCGTACACAGTTCTTACAAAGCCCCTCCAACCAAAGACACGATCCACATAGCAATCCGGACCTGCAAGCCTACCCTTCTTTCGTTCTTCGCAAAGTCATCCCTCGTCACCCTCAACGCATGATCCTGAAGCCAGATTTGTTCGTCGCCCAATTGCCTCATCAGCTTCTCGTCCTTGGTGACAATGAGGGCGCCCACTTCCAAATCATGCGAGTAGCTGCGCTTTGTGTAATTTGAGCTACCGATTATACTCATGGACGGCCGAGTATCACCTGGCATAGTCACCCAAAGGCCCTTGGCATGGTAGGTCCATCCGCCCGGCTGACCTACTGATCCTAGGCGCCACTCCTTGAGCGTCACGTCTTCGGCGCGACGGCTCTGGTTGACATTGTCGAGGAAGCGTCTGGCCAGCAGGACGTACGCATCCGGCAGGAGACCTGAGACGCCCTTGGATTTATAGAATCCGTTGGCTTCTGGTGCAGCCGTAATAACCGTGTTGTTTGTTGATGCTGTCCCGATGAGAAGTTTGGTCAAGGACGGCGCGGGATTGAAGTAACCAGCTGTGAAAGTCCACGAAGAGCCTCTATACTGAGGCAGCGCAAGATGCTTGAGGATGTGCGTAACGACGGGAAGTTCGGTCGAGCGATCCGGCTGCATGATTTGGGACATTTGCCCCAGCACATAAACCCTCGTATTATAAAAGTCGCGCTTGACATGCTGCTGAGCAGGCGGCGCCACCAACTTATCCAAGGTCGAACTCGAACTCTTGATGAATGACTTTGGGTCGTCGAGGGGGTTGGGGCAAGAATTCGACTTGGGCCAGGTCAGCGAGAAACCAGCCTCGACTTTTGAAGGCTCGACGAGAAAGCTGAACGACGCGACAACATCGTGAACTTTCCGGAAATGTTCTGTAATTTCTTTTGACGAGAATAAGTGATATCTGTCTTGGCGATTGGTAAAGTAATCCGTGGATAAGTTGGCCCTGAGGAGCCGTCAGTCCTGCAGGAGAAACTCCGGACACAGTTTTCTTCAACTCACCCCGACAAGATAATCTCATCATCCACCCCGTAAAGCTTCATATGCTGCAGCCCCCAGCCCTCATTAATCCTCTTGGGAATGTACTTTTTCCTCAGTCCAGTCAAGTTTGGCGTATGGTACATTCGAATCTCGACTCTATCATGGAATTCCGCAACGAGAGGTGCAAGTAGCGAAGCGCACGAAGGTTGCGGAGCCTCGCGCGTTCCGCGCAAACAGTCCGTCAAGATGCTAAGCTTGAGCTCGGGATTACGACGAAGGGCCTCTTGCAGCGTTTCGATAAGGTCCGTTTCCGACTTGCCAATGTAGAGAGTAGAGAAGAAGATTCTGCGTTTTGCGTTTCGAATCCGATCCTACATGTGTATCAGCCAGATTATTTCCTCCCTCTCGGGACTAGCGCTTTCTCCAAAACCATATCGAAGAATATCCGCCGAGATCGTACCTTGAGCGTCTCGTAGAATTCCGCTGGCGTCCTGAGAACATGGATATCCTCCCCGCGAATATCAAAGCTCGGCGCCATGCGATCCAGCTCATTCACGATGGGTGCCAACGTTCCCATTGACATGCAGGCGCTCTGGGTGGTTGTTGAAGTCGAACCTGGCGATGTGCCAAACGACCTGCGTTGGACCTTTGCCAACACTGCATTGGGCCGGAACGCCGACCGCGACCGAGGTATGCACCTCGTGCAGGTGCGGGCAAACATTCGTCCTGAAGCTTGACGACTCTCTGTCTTGTCATTACAAAGCCTTGCGGGAGGACATTTACAAGGATGCTGTGGAGGCGTGAGGACAAGCTCACTCCAATTGAATGTCTCTGATTGGACATGACCCAGCATCCGATCATTTGCCGGATTTAACGAAACAACCCAACGTCGAGTCTAAATGCCTTCAAGCTCAAATCATCACGGGCAATTTAACTGTAACAGTCGCCAACATGTCTACTCTTCCCCGCACACTAAGGAACTTACGCAAGGTTGGCATCAAGGTTGGTCTCTCGTTCTGCGAAAATTCTACCTGCTCTGGGGCCTTTTTTGCTAACTCCTCTAGGATTACTTCCGCCAAATGCTGGTACGTTATCCAATCGCAAACATCACCGAATAGCAGCAAAGGGCATCGCTAACGACTGCTACTCAACGACAGTATATCGGTACGCTAACACAGACGCTCCTCCTAAACAAACAACACATTTCATCTAACCAAAAGCAGGCGATACCAAATATGGCAGACTGGTAGGCACTGACCGCGCCGGCAACAAATTCTTCGAAAATATGGAGGAGCTACCCCTGCGCACCCGCTGGGTAGAGTATGCCAAGCACGACTATGACGCTTCTCACATCGAACCCGGTTGGCATGCGTGGATATCCTATGCTCTAGATAAACCTCCAACTGAGGACGCACTAATTGCCACGGGGCTAAGGAAGTTTGAGAAGCCGTACCCTATTCCAAACTATACGCAGTCGCGGGGTGCTTTCAAGACATACAGCACGTAAGTTTTGTCCCTGACACGCTGGCACAGTTGACATATTTCGAGTCCTTGGAAAAGATCATAGGCTTACTCGCTCTATTATTTTCGTCAATAGGACCAAGCCCAAGATTTCTGAGTGGGAGCCCCTCGCTGTGCAGAGGACATGAGCGGACGGCATAGGGGATTGTACATATGAGTTTCGTAGAGCAGTATGCATAATTTATTCCTTTTCTATTTGTCTGGAAGAGTTCACGGTCTGGAACTGGGTAGTGACTCCTGAGTTTCACTTGCCTCATATGCTGGGCCTTATTGCCCAGCGTTGACCAAAGAAACATGTCTGAAGCGGGCTAGATACAAAATGAGACACTAGCCATCATGCCGTCAATCAGCTGCGCATCGGAGAAACCGCCATTTCAAGATATATGCACATCATGTTTTTCCATAGCTTGAGCCAGAAAAGATCACCCCGAAATGTTACGTCTAGACACTGATCATTCACGATTCGCAGTCCAGCCAGGCTGCAACGAATTGCTCAATACGACCCAAAAATCACCGTATTTACTACATACGAGGCTACAACTTGACCTCTATAGCCGCCTTGATTGCTACAGGGGTTGTTAACAATCTCTTGGTACTTGTTACATCGAGATGGGTAAGAGCTTACCTTCGCACGTATTCTTCGCATCGCCGAACAACATCTTCGTGTTTGGCATGTAAAACATGGGGTTAGGGACATCAGCTGTAGATATTTAGCATCTTGAACATCCAGAAGTAGGCGGTTCTGTTTGCTGGCTCACCATATCCACTCGCCATGCCTCTCTTCATAACCACCACCTGCTTGCTCTTCCAGGCATGTAGAACTGGCATGCCCTCAATTGCACTTCCCTTCTCCATGGCGATCGGGTTAACGGTGTCGTTAGCACCGATAACAACTGTCAGATCAGTGTCCCGGAAGTCATCATTTATCTCATCCATTTCCAGGACAATATCGTATGGGACGCTGGCTTCGGCTAGTAAGACGTTGCATTGACCAGGCATTCGACCAGCCACGGGATGGATAGCGAACCGAACAGTGATACCCTTTGATCGCAACTGCGAGACAATGGAGGAAATTGCGTATTGGGCTTTGGCTACGGCCATACCGTACCCAACTACCAAAATGACTGATTCTGAATTCAACAGCGCATCTACCAAATCCTCGACGTTTGTTTGGGTGACGACGCCCTGAGGTTTGTACTCTTTCGTCTGTGCTGGAGTGGATATACCACCAAACAAGACATTTGTGAGCGACCGGTTCATTGCCACACACATAATGTAGGACAGGATAGAACCGGAAACCCCGATAAGCGCTCCCACGCTAGTGAGCAGCGGGTTGTCGAGCATAAATCCCTCCGCTACCAGTGCAAAACCACTGTAGGCGTTAAGAACCGTAATAACAACAGCTATACATCAATCAGCATGGACACTCCTTCATAACGACGAGTGCGGAGAGATTTACGCATATCCGCGCCGCCAATGGCCGCCGTGGTAGTGTAACCCTTGACGAAACTTAGAACTGTATTCGCGGCAAGCGCGCCAGCGGCAATCATTGGACTTCCCGGTGCCATGGCTATGAATGCGCCCATAGTCGCCATGTTAGTGGCTAGTAAGCCTCCGTTGATGACGTGCCGGCCTGGCAAGAAGGTCGGTCGAGATGACATTCTACCCGCCAACTTCAGAAATGCGACCAACGAGCCGGTAAAAGTGATACCACCTATGTCGGGTTACTACAATATTTCCACCGGCAATGGGGCAGCTTACCAATTAAAACGCCTAGATATGCAGTTACCAAGTGCAGGGTTGAAATCTCTGTGACATCCGCCATTACGCTTCCAATGCTGGTCAAGACAGCGGCAAGACCGACGACGGAGTGAAGTGCAGCAACGGTTTGTGGGAGGTCAGTGGGAGTGATCCGCCTGCCGATCAACATTCCTGGCCAATTTACTCAGTCATTACACATTCAATTTGTGAACAATGTCGTCTTACCTGCCAAAGCACCCATCACAGCAAGTCCCCCGAATTGTGTGAGAACCTCCGGTGAAAAGCCAACGGCAAGTAAGCTTGCCAAAACACCTGAACCAACGCCCAGTATTCCAAGCATGTTACCCATACGAGCCGTAGCCTGAGAAGCAAGACCAGAAATGGAGCCAATACAAAGAATCGAGCTAATGAGATATCCGGCCTGCACAAGTCCAGCAGCTCCAGTTGAAGCTGCTGCAACGAAGCCGCCGCCAAACAATGCAGCGGGAATGGCATAAAGCCAGGGATACTCTGGAGGATCAGTCGGTCCTAAGCTGCTGTTAGTACATCTCGCAGGTCACAACCGCGAAGAGCTTACGCTTGAACATGTCCAGCATTCGTTTGGTAATGACAAAGCCACCACCGACATTGACAAAGGCAAGCAACACACTCAAAGCGCCGAAAACTTGAGGGATCGTCTCTGGGAAATAACCGCCGCCCAGAATGAACAGACCACCAACTCCCACCATGCCTGAAATAGCATTTGTGACGCTCATGAGAGGAGAATGAAGTGCAGGAGCGACACCCCAGACGACGCGATAACCGATCAAACTAGCCAGACCGAAGGTGAACGCATTGGCCATGAAGAGCGGGCCAGTAAACTTGCCGAGAGCTAAAACACTACCCATTCCCGCAGTAACCGTTGCCACCTCTCGTGTCTTTTTTTGCCATGGAGTGAGCTCCGCAGCCTTGACGACTGGTGCAGCAGCAGGCTTAGTCGGTGAAGGAGGTGGTGCTGGTCTGGGAGCTGGTGGCAATATTTTCCCGTTTTGGGTGACAATTGAGCCGCGAACAACTTCGTCGGAAAGATCGATGCCAAATTCCTTGTCCTTTGGAGACAATGAAAGGAGGAATTTTGTGATGTTGTTTGAATACAGGGTGGACGATTGGGTTGGGAGGCGGGATGGGAGATCAGTGTAACCTGCGTGCATTAGGTTTAGGCCATTTTTGTACGAGCCCAAGTGAAGATTCAGCTACTTACCGATTATCTTGACATCCTTGTACATTGCCAGTTTGCCAGGTTGAGTAGCTTCGCAATTGCCGCCGGCTTCTGCTGCAAGATCGACAACGACACTGCCAGGCTTCATGACGTCCAATGCCTCAGTTCTAATGAGCTTGGGCGCAGGTTTTCCGGGGATCAGGGCAGTGGTAATGATGATGTCAACTTCTTTGGCCTGTTCTTTAAAGAGTCTCATTTCGGCCTCAATAAACTCTTTGCTCATTTCCTTGGCATAGCCGCCGGCACCAGAACCGTCTTCCTGAACATCGACTTCAACGAACTCGGCGCCTAGCGATTGGACCTGCTCTCGGGCAGCTGATCTAGTATCAAATCCACGAACAATGGCCCCCATCCGGCGAGCGGTTGCAATAGCACTCAGGCCAGCGACTCCCGCTCCGATAACAAGGACTTTGCACGGGGGGATCTTGCCAGCCGCCGTGACTTGTCCGGTCAAAAATCTGCCAAAAACGTTTGAAGCCTCCAAAACAGCTTTGTAACCAGCAATGTTTGCCATACTGCTGAGGGCGTCGAAAACTTGTGCGCGAGAGATACGGGGAATCATGTCCATTGCGAAGCACGTGGCCTTTTTTTCGGCGATTTTCTGAACAAGTTCCTTATTTTGAGCCGGCTGTAGGAGAGAGATGACAGTCTGATTTTCTTGGACAGACTCAATCTCCTCCACAGACGGTCCCCGTACTTTGAGAACAATATCGGCCCGGCTCCAGACAGCCTGGGGCCCGTCCACGAGTGACGCTCCGGCCTGCTCGTAAGCTTCGTCGAGGAATTCGGCATGAGAACCAGCTCCTCTCTCGACGAGAACTTTCGCAAAGCCTTTTTTGAGAAGGAGCGTGACATTGGTTGGTGTTAGGGCAACACGATGTTCGAAAGGGAACGTCTCCCGAGGAACGCCGACAGTAAGCTGACTATACGGTGTCGTTGGAGGCACAGCTGCAGTTGAATAACGTTGATAACCAGAATTTGCAGACACTGTTGCCACAACAAGTGCGTGGCGAACCAGCGCCTGTGGTTTGCTGATAACAGAAGGCAGCAGCGTTTGCTGATTTACCTGCCCAGAAGAGCCATGCCACTCACGGCGAGAGCAACGCAATGGCCTCACATCTAAATGCCAAATCCGACATTAGTTAGCCACAGGGACAAATAGAACGGAAATCCGAACCGCGTGAGCTTGACAGCAATCATTTAAGCGCCAATGACGCATTGAAGGTAGTATTAGGATACGAACCTCGGATGAACGCAGAGCAGTGTCGCGTCATACGAGCAGCAGACGAAGAAGAAAGGCAGAGCTCAGCTGAGAGTGGGCGTAGCACATTCGACGCCATGATGACGGGCGAGGCATCTGGCAGATTTGGTCTTCATGAAGGAAGATTCTTTCAAATAGGCCAATGCCAACAAGCGGGTGCCGAAACGTGGGAACTTGTCACCAAACTGCAAGCATGCGGAAGGATAATCGAGCAAGGCCTCGGTTGCAGAGCATCAACCACGACCAAGAACAGCAACAAAGCAATGCTTGCGGTCTGTAGAGGGAAAAGGGAGAGGCTCGCGATAGCAGTGCGAGGGGAGGCGAGCAGGAGACGGCGAAATGGGAATGTCGGGATTTTTAGGCGGTGACATGGAGGCGAGCCAGGTGATGGTCAGCCTATTGAGAACACTTGACGCTGCTGTAGCATCCCGCGGTGCTAGAGTGAAAGCATTTCGGATTGGAGGTGGTGTTGGAGGGGGCCGTCATTGCCATTGGCCAAGGGCTTTCCCCCCTCCAAGCGGGGATGGATGGGTCACTGCAACCTTCCACTTGCGGTCGCACAGCTCATATCCACGGGGAGGTGAGGAAAGCAACTGGAAACGTTGGAGCAAGATCTGGTGGTATTAAGGTCTGCCTCTAGTCGCAACGAAGACATGGCAGGCCATATGCTTGGCCCAGAGCACCTACCACGTACGAAGGGGTCAGGGTGGCAGAGCCTGAATGTGCTTACCTGGTACATAAAGGTACCTAAGGTACCACAAGAACCTGGCACTCACTCCCCTGCGCCGGCAGAGATCATCAGGCCCACTGTACCATCTTTGAGTGCCCTTCGGTCGATGCTGTACCGCGGATCAAAGGAGAAGGCTTATGACAAAATATTTCGAGCCAAGCCAACCCCCTCGCCGTCTTTTGCCCCTTTGCTCGTGGAGAGGCCGCTGAGGGTCCCGCTGAGGCGCTTACTGTAGCGCTTGTGGTTCTTTTGCTCCACCGAAACCTGGGGAAACAGGGATGGCTGCAAGCTGTGAAAGTGTTGGAGGGAAATTGGCTTGTCTGTAATATGGATATCGGTCATGTCCGAGGTCGGATATGCAGAGTTTTCCCTGGATCAGTAGGCCCTTAGGGGTACCCCCTATCCCACTATAAATAGCTGGGAACACAAGTCTCTTGGAGAGGACTTAGTTCCTTCAATCAAGCATTATCGCATTTTCCCTATGCATTCTGACATGGTAGCAATTGCGTAAATATCATAACAAAAAACCTCATTTTTATCCCTTACCTTGTGGCCCAGCCTTAAGATCAACTATTATCTTTATTTTGCTATAAAAGCCACTATTTTCCGGATCCTATTTAAGCAAGCTCTAAATTCCCCATTGAATCCGTCAAAAGCCTTATTACTAATATACTCGTATGGCCTCGTTAATCAAAAAAAGGAGGCTATTTAGGTGAAAAATCGCGATATTTCCTTTAATCTAACAAATCGACATCTTAACCGCTATTTTCGTCAGATTAATTCGTGCCCTAAACATCGTTATCAGCAAAAATAGGTATTATTACTAATGATAGCTCCAAACCAGCAGTCAAGCTGATATCCCGATATGACTGGGATATCTAGTATAATTATATTCAAAAGCGTGCTTTAGATAATAATATTTGGATATTCATTGATCCTAAGGGCTCGGAAATGCTAAATATGCCCCTTCTGCCGGCATAAGAATTAGACGAACCTATCTATTCCACGCAGGCATCAGCATCAATACCAATATCTACAGCAACAGCAGATTCATCAATAGAAGCTATAGATCGTGCCCCTTCTACAAATACCAAAGCTGCATTAGTAGCTAGGGCATCATCGGCAGCACTAACGGTAAAAATAAGAATAATCCGGCCGCAGCAAGTCGAGAATATTGAAGAAAACCACTACTTCAAGCCGATACAACGCCCTAGTGGTATTAGTACTGCAGAATAGATGAAACAAGCCAATATTTAGTACAACTTTTAGAACGACCGTTATACGATATTTAGTCGAAATCTTCGAGCATATACAGCATAGTTTAAATCAATGCTGAGCCCTAGCTATAAGATATTAGTAGCAGGCGATCGGAACATTCGAGGAAAAATTTAACGCCTAATAAAACGTATACGACCGGTTCAGCTTATTATCTGGGAATACTGTCGGAATCGCTGTCGCAAGGTGCCCAATTGGGCACCAATTGGGCATATTGCGACGGATGTGCCGCGCACACCCGATGCGCACGATGTGGCCACTTTGGCCCCTTTTGCCCCTTTACCCCTGAGCCCGGTAGGGCACGCGGGCAGCCCGGCCTGACTGCGCCGATGCATGTAACAATGGCACGCACAAAAAGGCCATATTATATAATTCCTCTTTTACTTCCTTTCTTCCCTCTTAGTTAATCAATCATAATTAAAGAAGTAATCATACCTTTAACCGGTGACCTCACGGTACTTAATACCACGCGCGCAACCCTACGTACAACTGGGTACCCCTTAATGCAACCAACACTAATCAGTAAAGTTAAAGTTTACTTCACAGATTAGCTAGGAACAGCAAGAAGAGACGATTTAAATAGGTCGTGCTAATAAAGAATATGATCTAGCCTATTCCGAAGAACGGCTATAGATATCACGAACTAAGGGATAAATTAATTATATCTAACCTTCCCTACTCGTCTATTATGAGGAACAACCGCCAATATCATACTGATTAATGGTATCAGTCAATAACGATCGCTAAATATTATGATATCTTTAGTTATGCTAGGATATATATAGCGCTAAAGATCTATTGTAATACCATTAGTAGGTATAAACGCAAATTCTTACGTAAGCGACTCAGAACCTCAATAGTAAAGGACCTATTTGCCGATATATAGTCAATTAAGCAATCGGAATGCCTATAATATCCTACCCGACTATTACTTCCTTCCTTCTTTTCTTCCTTTACTAATTACAACCTTCTTTTTATTAATTACTTCTTTCTTTCCTCTACTAATTACTACTTTCCTTCATCAGTTATTTCCTTATAATACCCATACCTCGCTCTCTATCACACACGCCTACCCCTATCAATATCACAATAGACATATTACTACCCGAAAAGCTCAGGTCTCACGCTAAAGTCATTACAGAGGACTAGGCTAATACAACAGAATAAATTGACCCTACTAATATCACAGATAAATAATTATATAATCGGATCGCCTACCTCATCAATAACTACGCAATAGGTAATAAGAAGGATGATAATCTATAGGAACAATTCCGTAAAGATTATAATAAGTAGACCGAGGAGCTATTCAGCTATATCAATAAACGGCTCCTACGGGAATTCCGAACAATACTACAAAAACAAAGGGTATACATTAAAAGTATAGGGTTATCAACAGTTAAGACCCTTACCTACTGCCTCCAATAAGAGAATATGCCTAAATAGCCTTAAGAAGAAATAGATCTCTAATTTGCATGCAAGACCTTTATCTCTCGGTTAAACCTAGATAGGGAACAATTAGTCCCTACTGTTTATACCGAACGGGAGATACAAATAAACTAGGATGCCCCCTCTATTATAAGCTCAAAGAATTCACTTCCTACTATAATTATTCGAATACCCTTACGGATACCATCATAAATACCCTCGCGATTGCTATTATAAATACCCTTGCGATTACCCTCGCGAAGACTTTCATAAGCCCTTTCGACCCCTAGGGACTTTACAATACTAACGGCATAATAACCCCTTATCCCTCCATCTACGTTAAAAAAGGCCCCTATTCCTACCGAAGAAGAAAGGGGCCGGCCGCTATAATAAAAAGGGAAAGCGCCTATTTACAACAGGCCGCTATTTAAGACAGGGGAAAGCTCCCAACAGCAATAATAGCATACAATAGACGATAACTATAGCCCGACCGACTAAATACTTCATCCTAAGGGTTATACCCCTAGCCGGGCTAGCCGAAGCGGCTATCCTAATACCCCTTGGAATCATAATATGCCCATAAGGGCCAGAGGTTAGATTATAGGCCCTAATAATATACTTCAATCAATAGAAAGCGCCAACGGCAACACCCTTAAAATTACTAGCAATACCCTCTAAGCCACCAATATTAATATTCCCCGATATGCCATTACCAGTAGTATAGACCAAACCCCTAATATTAATAAAACAGCTGCCCCTAATACCAGATATCACGAATCATAGTATCGCAGCCATAACCTATAGGCCCAGATGCCTCAACCATAGGCTCAAATACCTCAACTATAGGCTCAAATGCCTCAACCACCGGCTCTAATACCTCACCCGATAATACTAAAAATAGGCATAGTACTGGACCCCTCCCGGCACTATCGGCCTACCCAGGCCGATAAACAGACCATCTTAACGGGAGGACTAATAACCCTAAACCGACCCAGGTTATAAGATAACCCAGCTAGAGATCCCGCCAGCCTACCGTAAAGCTACCGATAAGCCATTCTAAAATACCCTCCGGAATACTACTAAAAAGATTATACCTAAAGAGCCTATATAGAGGCCAGATTTAACGATATTTCGAAGAAGATATCTGACCTCTTATATAGCTATCGTATAGAAGATAGATATAGCGGCAAAATAGATAACTTCTTTATACTAAAAGTAGTATCCTTTAAGAATAACTGCCGCCTTCTAAGACTGCCCGATTATATATTCGCTAGAGCTTTTTAAATTATACTAATCGGCGATACTAAGATGTATTACTTTGACAATATCGAACGCATTTATAATACCCTCACTTTCGATAAAATAGTACGTAAAGTTAAAAGCCATTTCGAAAATAAGAGTATAAAGTAATTCTATTTGCACTATTAGAATAGAATAATACTCCAATCAACTATCGCAAAATATCCTAATAAATCAAAGCTAGAATGCCTCAATATCCTACTAGAGGAACTTTAGCGCCTATATTATAGTCTTTTTCCCCCCTTTATAGCTAATATAGAGCTTCATCAGCAAGTGCTTAATGCTATAAGGGATACCCCTAAGTATAGCCAGGCCTTATATTGTTATACCCTTATATTTGAAGGCCTCGCTGCTAACCTATAGTAATCCCTTTCTATCTACGAGACTACCCATATAACTCAACAGCATTATTTCCTTCAATAGTAGCCTTAATAACATCAGGATATTAAAGATATTAATAGTAATATAGCGTTATTCATAGATTGTAGATACGGTCAATCTTATAACCGGTATTAACTCCCCTAATAATATAGACCCCCTCAATAGTAACAATAGAATCGCGCCTTTCTAGCTAGGCCTTATTAAAGAAGATGCTTTATTTATAATAAATCAGGATATTAGTCATCTAACCATACTGATAAAAAGCAATAAGAATTAAAGGCACGATAGCTGAAGAATCGTTCCAACTATACCGCCCCTAATAATAGGAAATTCCGTATTTTTATACAGGAATATAAAGGGACTGCCGACTAAAGCCACCTTGATAATGCCGATTTTGATAATATCGCTAAAGATATTAAAGTCATAATAGCAGGGGTTATATATTAGGAAACAGAAGACGCTATCGTACCGCAAATTACAGCCACTTAGTACTTCTTAACCCCTACGTAAATAGAACTATTACCTTCTTCATCTATTGAGATATTATAAGCCTTATAAGATAAATTATGCCGATATACCTTCCTATAAATTAACCCCTTCTAAATGCCCTTATTAGACTGTAATTCTGCCTTTCTAGAAGAAGAACGCTATAGTAACCATACCTTCCGTGGAATCCTACCGGATACTAGCGCCTCCGGCCTATCCACAGCAGGTATAGGTCAAGCAAAAGCCCTAATAAGATTAATAAAATCTTTAACAATTAAGTCAATAGATATATAGCATACTATTAATTTCGGAGCAAATTCTGCCATATCTTCTAGTATATTAAATATCCTAACGATATTCGGCAATATCCCCTTCTACGTTCTTAATAGTGGCATCCCTTTTCTCTATTCTATCATAGATATAGATAGGATAGGCGTAAAGCTAGATAATATTAATAACTTACTTATTAAAGGGGATATTAAGGTTCCAATTATCAGGAAATAGGGATATCTATAGTGGACTCTTAATGCCATAGATACTACTACCTTCTACCTCTTATTATAGGAAATCTATCAACTTTATTATCGATTCGGGCACCCCTTTATTAATAGGCTCTCTAAATTGCTTTAATAGGCTAGTTATAACGATATTAACCGCAATATTATCGAGAGTATTACCTATATATGCCATTAATACCAGATAAATATAAAGGCACCCAACTAGTTTAAATTCACCCTTAAGGATAACGATATTAGCCAATTTAACTACGAAATTATTATCGATATCCTTTATATTAATAATCGGCCGGTATTACATATCGTAGATACTGCAATAAGCTTCTAGGCAGCTAGGTTCCTCGATCTATAAAAACAGAAGGCCTAAGACGTCTAGAATACCCTTAAGGAATACTAGATCGATACTTACCTTAGCCTGCTGGATTAGATAGTTCATAATACTAGTCTAAACTTCGCCTCTACTAAATTCCATTATAATACCCGGCTTTTCTCTATCAATATAGATAAAATCCCTATCAAAGCCTACTATAGTATTAGTAAAATCGAGAGATACTATGCCCCGTTACGCAGAGCCTATACTATCGTTAATAAAGAAGTAGGCGACCTATTAATAAAGGAATAAAAACTATAGCTAGCTATTAAAGCCGTCAATAATTCTGCTAGGCCTAACGGCCTTATACCTATATTACTAGTCTTTAGAGCGTATCCCCGACTTATAGATAACTCACCCCCTAGCCTATTAGTATTATAATATGCCTTAATATTACGAAAGGCTATTAACGAAGCTAAGAAATGCCTCGCTAAGCGACAGGTTCGCAATGCCCTCGCCCAATAGAACGGCCTAAACATATAGCCTATCCACCGACTACCCCTATAGTCCGATATATAGGTATAGAGAGAAAAAGGTAGATAGCATAGGCTATACCGGCTAATCAGCCTCGAAGGTGAGACCTATATCGTGCAGATGCCATATAGCCCTATTAAGTTCTAGTCAATAATCGTCAAACCCTATAACTATAACCCCGATATAGACGATCCTAAAGATATCGTCTATACCGAAGGCCCGGCCTATCCCGGCAGGATAGAAGTCAGGATACCGGCTATAGCCGCACCTATAGCCGCGACATATCTATCGCCAGCTACTAGCCCTAATTAAGTCAGGCTAGTATCACTAGCAAGGGTGATATCTAATGTTATAATCAATAAAGACTAAGAAGAGGCCCTTATTAATACTATCGCTTCTAATACCGTTATTGATACCTTTTTCCTGACTGCTAAAGAGTAAGCCGACCTATAGCTTACTAGCCAATTACGCCGGGAAGGCAAGATTATAATCCCTAGAGACCCTTTTAAGCAATTAGACCGTATAGAGATTAAAGCATTATAAACCCATAATATATTCCGATTTATTACCTTTGATATCGATTAATATAGAGCCTAATGCCTATTTAACTTATATATAGTACGAGAAATCAAGGGCAAAAGTACGGATATACCATACGAAAAGTCTAGGCTTATAATACAAAGTTATAGTGATAACGAGAAGCAATTAATATTAACTCAATCCCCTATAATTTAATAGGCGAGTCAAAGGCTATTAATATCAATAGCTCCATTACTATAATATTCTTATAGCCTATTCCTTTAGATACGTAATATCACGCAAGCTTATATGCAATCTTCTATAACCCTTAATCATTCAATTATCGCCAAACTACCTAAGCAAATAGCGCATTAATACCCCGATAATACGATTATAGAAGTGGTAAAGCCACTATACGGAATAGCTAAAGCAGGCACCCACTAGTAGGCAACATACTTCCGGCACTATCGCGAGAAGTTGGGCATAACCATATCGACTTATGACCCCTATTTGCTAATATCTGCTGGTAACGACCGCACTAGTATTACTGACCGCAATAGCGTTACTAACTGTACTGACGTCCCTAACCATACTGGCGATACTAGCATATGCTTCGGTATCGTAGGTATGTAGACTAACGATACCCTTAGCCTAAGTGACGATACCTTCTTCTAACGGGAAGAATTAGAGCTTACTAAAGCAGGCTTCAATACCAAGCCTAAGACGAGGCTATCACCAACCGTACCCCTAATATTCAACAGATATATGCTAACGGTCACTACCGAAGGCATAATAACGTTATGCCAGAAAGGTCAAAGCATAAAGATCACGACTATCGATAAGAATACGCCCATAGCCCAGCATAATTATATCGAGCAACGCGCTCGCGGTGCTTATATAGCTACGGTCTGCCAGCCCGAGGCGTCTTTTAACCTATCTATTGCAGCACAACACCAGCAACCTAACCCTAAAGATATCGCGAGATTAAACAAACGCCTTTAATAGCAGCATAATAACCAGGATCATAGCTTACGGTACATCAATCTGGCCCTTACTATAGCTAAACTCTTTGTATTTATTAATGGATCCTTTGCCAACAATAAAGATTTAAGCTCCCAGATTGGTTACGTAATTATGCTAGGGAATAAGGCAGATACTATGGATAATGCCTTCCAGCTGACCGGTAACATTATTACTTATAGCTCTATAAAAAGCAAGCGGGTAACACACAGCGCACTCGCTTCGGAGCTATATAGTATAGTGCAAGGGGTCGATATCGCATACGCAATAGGCACGACCCTCAATATAATTACCAGCAGGCTGGGATTGCCGAAGATCCCTACGGTTGTATATACGGATTCGTTTTCGCTATACGAATGCCTTATTAAGCTAGGTACTACTAAGGAAAAGAGGCTTATAATAGATATTATAGCCCTACGATAGTCATACGAGCGCCGGGAGATTTATAAGATCCATTAGATCAATAGGAATAATAATCTCGCCGATGCAATAACTAAGGGAACGCCTAATAAAGCCCTTAAGACCTTTATCGACCGAAATCAGGCTATTATATATATAGAAGGGTGGGTAAAGAGGCCGGTCAATATCTGACTGCGTTTAGAAGGTATTAGTGATATTATAAGTGGCAAGTGTGTGGATTTTCCTATATTCAATATTGTGTGTAATACTGCCCCTTTTTTGCCCCTTTATTTTGGCTGCGATATTCAATATACCGGCTGTACGGTATGAGCCTATACAAGCCGGCCGCGCGGCGCGATGGCGTTATCGGCGGCATAACCTGCCGAGACCGTGCCGCACTTTTCTTTCTATATGTGCGCCTTACATCCTAGCGATTCCGATATTTACTTCTATAAAGAGAGAAGCTGCCAGTATCGGAATCGCTATCGCAAGGTGCCCAATTGGGCACCAATTGGGCATATTACGATAGATGTGCCGCGCACACCCGATGCGCACGATATAGCCACTTTGGCCCCTTTTGCCCCTTTACCCCTAAGCCCGGTAGGGCACGCGGGCAGCCCGGCCCGACTGCGCTAATGCATATGACAACGGCACGCATAAAAAGGCCACATCGTATAATTCCTCTTTTACTTCCTTTCTTCCCTCTTAGTTAGTCAGTCATAATCAAAGAAGTAATCATACCTTTGACCGGTGACCTCACGGTACTTAATACCACGCGCGCAACCCTACGTACAACTGGGTACCCCTTGATGCAACCAACAAATACCTCAAAGAAAAATTTAAGCAGGCTATACGACGTAACCTCAGAAGATATAATATAGAGGAATAGTTTAATAAAATCTCCATATTATATAAGCGATTAGTGCGAATAGACTCAATCCTCATTAACGGGAATACACCTACCAAATAGCTAGTAGAAGCTCTTCGTCAAAAGTATCCTGCCTTTAAGGAAAAAATCTTTAATCGAATAGTAAAGGCACAGGAACGGAATAAATATCTCGATTTTCCAACGACCATTAAATATATTTAGCAGAAATAGGAGCTAGAAGAGAAGGGAAAGGTTAGCAATAGTTATATAGCATTTATAACTAACGATACCAAACCTTCATTGTAAGCCGCTTCTAGCGATACTTCGGCTTCATCTTCAGTAGAGAAAAAGACCTACAAATACTATAGCAAGCCCTATATAGTAAAGGGGCCTTATTATAAGAATTATTGGATATTAACTCCATCGATAGCTCCAAACCACTTAAAAGATAGGATCAATAAGAAAAGCTAGGAAGCCGCACATAAAAAGATAAAAAAGGAATCCAAAAAGGTGCAAAATGCATTCAAGGCCTTTTAAGATAAATATAAGGGCAAAGGCAAAGGCAAAAGCAACAACAATAACAATAAGGAAGAAGATAAATCAACAGAAAAAAAAAAAAAGATAAAGTATTCACAATATCTATTCTTTCCACAGGAACTCACCTAGATAATTCAGGCCTTTTAAAGTCTCGTATTATGCTCGATAGTAGCGCTTTAACGCACGTTTTCAACGATATAAAGTGGTTCACCAATATCGACTATAATATCGATAAACACCTCGTTCGTAATTGTTGCAAAATGGTGATTCAGAACACTGTTGGAAATGTACTAGATACCGACAGTGGCGTACAAGGCGTTGCAGAATAAAACAAAGAGCTGGTTAAAGATTTAAAGCGCACAAGAGGTTGACCAGAGCAAAGATGTCAGGGAAATCTGATTCTAATTGTTGGTGACTATTCTAGCTAGAAAGAGGGAATTTTGGGCATATTTCTACCATCTTGAAAAAGTGGTTGAAAATAATGAAAAACCGCAAAAATAGCGAAAAACCCGACGAAAAGTCGGTCTGCCTAACCGTGCCCAGTCTGTGCCCAATATCCTACCCAGTGCACACCCAACCAAGCCCAGTGGCTTATAGCGGTGTGCCGGATGCCCTATAACAGCCTGCCGTACGGGCCGGAAGCCCTATATCGGTGTGCCGTATGGGCCGGAAGCCCTATACCGGTGTGCCGTAAAGGCGCGGTGTAGCGGGTGACTGTATGTAGAAGGCCGAAAGTGCTGATTTGCCTATTTGGTAATCCCGTAGAAATGCGCCGCCTGTTGTGGGCCCTGTGGCCCGCTGTGACCGGCCGCTGTGGCCGGCTGTGGGGCGCTGTGCCGGTGCCGTGACCGGCGCTGTGGCCTACTGTAATCGGCGTTGTGGGGCGCTGTGCCCCACTATAGCGCCTGGTATAGCCACCGCGATATCTCAACGCAGAGACGTCGTATGGTGGCGAGACCAGTACCAAAATACAGCTAAAAAGGCGCTGATTTCAACAGTAATGCTCATAATAGTATTTCAAAAGTTCTCGGTATTAGCTCTATTCGAATCGTATTATAAAATAGAAGGGCAATTACCTTTACCGATATTCTATATAATCCGACGATTATAGCGAATCTTCTCGCTATAAAAAAGATAAGAAATAAAAGATTATTTTAGAATAACGAAATCGACGAGATTTACCTATAGAAAAATAGTCAATAAGAAGTTATCTTTCAAGTTTCTTAGGTAGAAGAAAGGCCCTACATCCTCTACTAAAGTGGTGGAAACAATATACCTATAGATAAATTCATCATAAGGGCTCAAAATAAAGCCTTAATTATTAATGAAGCCTATTTAGCTCGAGGAGACAGCCGCCAGCCTAAAACTTCAATAAAAACGCCTTATACTATCTAGTATATGCATTTTAGGCACCTAGGTCGGGATTCAATAAATTATATCTTTAAGAATATATTATAAATATCTAAAGAAAAAGAAGCTTCGAATTATAAGGTTTATAGCAGTATAAAAATCGTAAAGTAGATATTATAGTCATCTTATAAGCTCTCGATGCCTTAGGAACCCTTTAAAATAGTCTCCTTCGATCTATTTCTATAAGCTACTACTTTCAACGGTAATAAATATATAGCGTTATTCACCTACCGATTCACGGGAATAAAATGCATTTTTATAATACCTAAAAAGACCGACCTACCTAGATGCTGGCTAATCTTCGAGAATCGAGTTTTACGCCTATATAATATAGCGATCGCAATAGTCATCTCTAACAACAAAACGGCGCTCTAGACTAGTAATAATCGGGAAGAAGCCAAGCGGAAAGGTATTGTAATTTGAAATTCGAGCCCTAATTATTAATATTAGAATAGTCATACTGAACGTTCTAAGGGGGTATTAAAGACGAAGATAGCCCTTCTTAATATATAAGCAGGCTTTCCTAAGGAGTTATAGCCCATTATAGCCGAAATAGCAGTATATTTGCTAAATCGAAGCCTTAAGAAGTCAGAAAGACCTTATAATAACTAGAAGTTACCTCTTTAAATGCTTTAACTTTAGCTCTATAAAAATAAGCCCGCCTAGAAGCACTTACCGGCAGATATTCGTCTATAAATTCACCACCTCCGCGCCTACGGATGTAAGGCTTTCGTAATAACTCGCGATAGGATATTGTAGAAAGGTCCGAAGCTTAATCAAAAAGCTTACATCGGGTATTTAGCAGGCTATATCTCGACTACTTAGTACCTAATTTAGGTGCCTTCGTTGAAAAGAAGCTACTAGTTTAATTCTAGCTATATTACATTCGATGAGACTATATTCTATTAAGATAAACGCTATTTACCGATTTCTAAATAACAGAAAGAGGCCCTAAATAGCCTTATCGGTAATATTAAAGAAACACCTATTATTAACGATTTTAAACTTATATTATCTGGAAATTCGATTGAAAATATCTTTGCTAACGATCCTATTATTAAATAGGCACTAGAGGCATAAAATAAAGCCACTAACGATGCCCCTCAACTAATGGAAATTAATCTTAAGGTTATAGACTACCCTAAAAAAGCTATCGCTTAAGCGATACTACCATCCCCGCTATTTTCGCCTAAGCCTAACGATAAACTCGAGCTAATTACTCCCTTCGATAATATATTCTTTATAAAGCTCGAAGGAAACGCTTATAATATTTTTACAGCTTCTATCGCGAAGCCTTTAGCTATAATAGAGGCACTATATATCACGAATATGCCTAAGGAGCCAGCGATATAGAGGGAGCTTAAAAAGCACCCTAAACGTAAGGAATTTATCGCTACTGCAAAAAAAGAATATTTAAAGGTTATAAATAAGGAGATTAGGTGTATTATTTAACGAAATGATTTATCTATCGACCCTCGGATTAAGCTATTAGACCTAAAGTAGGTATTTACCTATAAATGGGACTAAGATAGGTATCTCATTAGTTATAAGGCACGATTGTGCATTCGTAGTGATTAATAACCCTATAATCTTCGTGATACCTAGGCAACAGCCCTTACGGTATATATATTTCGGCTTCTTATAGCGTTAATATGCTTTTTTGACCTAGAAACGCACTAATATAACTTCGTTACGGCCTTTCTTAATGCACCACTTAACGAGACCATCTATTGCAAATAACCCGACGGATTCCACAATAGTTTCACATTCATTAGGTTATTATATGCCCTATATAGGCTTTAAAGGTCTCTACTATTATAGTTTAAAGAGTTATCACGATTCCTATTGTAATAAGGCTTTAAATAGGTCTGCGAGGACCCCTATATCTTTATTAATAGCTTCCTTATTATATTCTTCTATATTAATAACCTAATCGTGCTTTATTATAAGTTACGGATAGAGGCATTCGAATCGTTCTATACGGCATTAATAGCGGCATTTAAGATTAAGGATTTTAGCAAGCTATAGTGGTTCCTAGCAATTAAGGTTATTCGTAACCGTATAGCCGGAAAGTTATAGCTTATATAGAGGGCTTACTTCGATAAGCTAGCGATAAAATATAACCTTACTGCATTTAATGATGCTAAAGACTGCCTTCTGGAGCACCTGCTGTATGCTATAAGACTTAAGGCATTCGATGGGATAGCTAAACTATATGATATAAAGCGATACCAATCGATAGTAGGCTTATTAGTATATCCGATTATAATTATAAGGCCTGAACTAGGCTATATTGGATCGCAGCTATTAAGATTCCTCTAAAATCCAGGTCTAGACTACTTACGAGCCGTAAGGAAGGCACTCGATTATGGCTATATATAGAAGAATACTGCGATAGAATTCTAGGCTGATATAGCAGAAATAGAGGTATTTTTTAATGCTTCTTATGCTGACGATATTACGACGCGATAAAGTAGTTAGGGCTATATAATTAAGCTCTTTAGTGGCCCGATTATATATAAATCGGGTCAATAGGATACTATTACAATATTGTCAATAGAGGTAGAGCTTCTTACGATATCTTATACGGCAAAGGAGGTTATTGCCTTTAAGAGATTATACGAGGAAGTTAGGCTCTAATTATATGCTAATATCCCTATAATTTAATACGATAACATCCAGACCATTCGCCTATTAAAGGAAGAATTCTTTAAGCTTATGATGCGGCTTCGTTATATAGATATTCATTATTATTAGCTACGCTAGGAGGTTCAGAAAGGAATAATCGATATTATATAGGTTCCAATGGGCAATATAGTTGCTGACGGTTTTATAAAGCCCCTGATAGGCCAGAAATTCGAAATCTTCCGCCGGCAGCTTAGGCTTATTGTTTTAAAGGGATCCTACGATGCTAGACTGCAGTCTTATAATATTGTTTTTAGTGGTGAGGAAGAGCCTTAGAAAGACCAGAAGACGCCCTAAAAAATCAGATTGAAATGGGCTTTTTAATAACGCCATTTAGTTCCTAAGAAAATAGGAATCTATGGTTTATTATTGTTTTCTTACTTTATATATATGCTATTAGGCCCATTTACCCCTAAATAGGTAGCCTATTCAATAAGGGCACCATCATATTTTGCGCACAACTGTTTTAAGTAGATTGATATTTCTACTTGTTATCTTGCTTTGCATTAAGTTTAGCTATATAGTAGGATATCCTTAAGAAAGCACATCCTGAAGGGGTGTATTGGAGGGAAATTGGCTTGTCTATAATGTGGATATTAGTTATATCCGAGGTCGGATATGCAGAGTTTTCCCTAGATTAGTAGGCCCTTAGGGGTACCCCCTATCCCACTATAAATAGCTGGGAACACAAGTCTCTTGGAGAGGACTTGGTTCCTTCAATCAAGCATTATCGCATTTTCCCTGTGCATTCTGATAGAAAGCGACCAACCAGTTGACAGCTTGAGATTTTTTTTAAAACTTGCGTCAGCCAGCCAACAATTCTTTCCAGCCTCCTCATAGTCGCAACTACCTATGTACGGAGTATACAGAGTGCTCCGTGTGCTCCGTAACCCTCTTCCATCTACTAATCTAGTATATTCCATGTATGCTCTAGTGCGGTGATGCGGCGCTAACCCGGATCAAGGCACGGCTCCGCAGAGAACTGACCTTGACGCTTCGAGGACGCTTCGCGGCGGCCATTCTTCCCCTCCCCAATCAGCATTTCAATTCATCGGAACCATCGGACCCCAGCCAGGGCTCTTTCATTCCGCCGGAGTCCCCTACGGGGCAGCAGATACGAACCCCCCATGGCGCAAGTTCAAGTCGATACGTGGCATGGCTACGACCCTTGCCCTTGATATTGGAGACGTTCAGCAGCTTCGACACCCTTTGACTGTCCTTCGCCCAAAGCCAGGAAGCTCGCATGGTTATGAGTTGTCATAATAGGCCAGCAGCCCTCAAGGATTCTGGTCGTCTTCTCCCCGAGGAAAGCAGTCTTATTACATGTATTTAGCAAAATCTCATCTGCCACAACTTACCAAACATCACCATCTAGTACTCTACCTTGTCATCCCTCCCAACCCAGCCGAAACCGTCGCGACACCGAAGTGTCGCCTCAACCAGATTGCGCAGCGCAATAGAGAAGTGTCGTCTCCCAAGTTTCCGGCCCAGGGATGAAGGCCATGGCAAACTATATACGGCGACTCTTTTTGAAGAAGAACGAGATCCCATCAGCACCAACCTTGCAGGCCTAATCGGTCAGCGGATCCAGATTATTGCCCTCATTGATATTTTCACGATATTAGCCCCATCATCTTCACCGGTAACCACAGCCTGAAACAACAAGCAGCGGCCAGATACTGCTCGCAGTCAACGACAGCTTGAAGCTACCAGACGGGTTAGCCGGACCAAACCCTTCCAGCTCCCCTTTTCTCCTCTTGATGTAACCCACTTACAACGCCCCATCCATGGATTTGACTGCACTTACCTTTGCATGCACCTGCTGCTTTGGGAACTTCGGCCCTTTATCCATAAGGCCTGGGCATGGGCCGAAACTCCTGCTCACCCGGACACGGAATAAGGTTGCTAAAAAGAAGACACCGTGAGGCCTCGACCTTTGCTTTTGACGAAAGTTTTATATGTCTCCAGAATGATTTCTCTCGCAAACTCGACATGATGCGCTCGTAACGTCATGTCGAGTGCCCTCGCGTAGACCAGAACTGTCGAGAACACATGAAGCTGGGGCAATTGTTATTTTGCCATTCGAAACGCTCAGTCTGATTCAGCCCGGAACAAGGAAAAAGTCACACGAATCAGTCAGCCTAATGTTTCAATTTCGTTCTACTCAGTGCCAGTACCAGGACTCCCAAGGGAGCAAGCAAGCTGCCACCTTCTGCCATCGTCTGGCCTCACTGCAACGTATCTCGCTGCGCCAACAGCGTTTCACACCCGATCCATTTCAACCACTCCAAAAAGTGGCATGACATTTTCCAGCTTTCACCTGCTAGACTAGGCTTTACACTGTCCTGAATGACAAGGCGTTTCGCACCTCCCCCTAAAGTCGGGTCCAACAACCAAACACTTGTCACACGCACACAGCAAATCCAGCTTATTCCCATATTTCTGGCCGGGATCGTCGCACAGACAGATGTAAAGGGCAGTATTGACGCTGGTGCTGGGTTTGCCGTTGCCGCAAACGGCGCTCGGGGTGGTACAGTATGCCTCTGCCAGTTGTTTGGTTGACCAGGCCTTCTCTTATTCATTGTCAGCATGGCTGGCACGCTTTCAAGCGGTGATGAACGGCTCAGGGATGCCTGTGTGCGGCAGCTTAAGGGAGAACTTACTCATGGCCATAAGAACAGACGCGCAGTACGTGTATCCGCACTCGCAATATGTCTCATCGGGCACAGGGGCTACTGGTGAAGAGGAAGAGTTGGGAGCCGCAACAGATGTATTGGGTGACGGGATCTGTGGAGTAGCAAAGACCAAGGCGAGCAGGGCCATGCAGGGAATGATGATGTACCGCATCTTAACCAGGACGAAGACCTTTGATGCTCAACGAAGGGACAGAGGACGCTCGAGGAAAGTCGATGAGTTGGCTGCGATGAGATGAGAGGCAGTAGACGAACCATCTTTAACCAAAAGTTTTTTCGCGCCCCTTTATATAGCATGCTGGTAGATGATTTCCGTTTCGCAACTCGAGATGAAGCACATTGCTCGGACTGGTTGTTTGTCTTGCGTAACTGTTACGGCTTCACAATGCGGTAGCCGTCGTACACGCATTCCATGGCAGCAAAAAGCAGCTTGCACTTCCAAAGACTAGAATTGAAGGTGGTGTGTCTGATGCCGTCGGAACGTTCGGGTGATAAATGCGCAGCATTGGAATGGTCTGGTGTTTGCCTGGTACAGTAGCGATTTGCCTGGCTATGAGCCCCACCATGCCACCGAGACTCCGACCACATCATTTTGTCGAAAATTGGGCAAAGAACGAAACAGACAATACCAGCATTCAATACGTGTAGCATGGAAAATATCTGGGGCTGGGTTGATCATTGATGTTTGGATTCTGGCAGAAGAGATCAATGATTGATGCTAGTTGACCCAGGGGCACCCTGGCACCAGACCCTAGCACCCTTGCACAACACCCCCTGCCCCACCAAACCAGCTGGCACGAGCTTCCAGTCGACCCCTCCTCACTGGGAACTTGAAGTCCATCGCAAAATCCTCAAAACCCAAACACCAAAAATCACCCGCGACAATAAAACCCATTATACGCAGCCGCGGCCAAAGGAGTAGGGCAGCAAACCATCCCGGCTGCAACAATGGCCACAAACACCCTCACCGTCGGCACTCGAAAATCGCCGCTGGCATTGGCTCAAGCCGAACTCGTTGTCGCATCCCTCCAGTCCCTCTTCCCCTCCGACACCTTTCCCATTCACGGCACAACCACCACCGGCGACAGAGACCTCAACACGGCCCTCTACAACTTTGGCGGAAAAGGTCTCTGGACCACCCAGCTAGAAGAGAAGCTCGTTGCCCAAGAAGTCGACATTGTCGTCCATTCTCTCAAGGACATGCCCACCACTCTCCCAGACGACTGCAGCCTGGGCGCCATCACCAAGCGCGAAGACCCCCGCGATATACTATCTATCAAGAAGGAACTGCGAGATAAGCACGGCTGGAAGAGCATAGTCGACCTACCGCACGGTAGCGTAATTGGCACCAGTAGTATTCGACGCATCGCTCAGTTAGCAAGGCGGTACCCTCACCTCAAGTTCAAGGACGTCCGAGGAAACATCCAGACAAGACTGCAAAAGTTGGACGAGGATCCCGAACTGAGTGCCATTGTGCTTGCCGCGGCGGGCCTACTTCGCATGAATCTCGGGGAACACATTTCGCAGTACCTGGATGTTGATAACGGGGGTATCCTGCATGCTGTGGGACAAGGAGCGCTGGGTATAGAGTGTCGGGCGGGGGACGAGCGCGTGCTGGAGGCAGTCCGACAGATTGAGGATAAAGAGACCGCCCTGGCTTGCTTGGCGGAGAGGAGTCTGATGAGGGAGTTGGAGGGAGGGTGTAGCGTGCCTATTGGAGTTGAGACGAGGTGGGTGCATGGCAAACTGCGACTCAGAGCAACGGTGGTGTCGGTTTGTGGCAAGGACGGCGTGGACTCGGATCTTTCGGAGAGTGTGACGACGAAAGAGGAGGCGGAAGATTTGGGACGAAGGGCAGCCAAGGATTTGGTCAGCAGGGGAGCGGATAAGATTCTGGATGCCATCAATAAGACGAGGCCTGGCTGAGTTGGCAGATCCTGCGGCATCTGCGTGCAGTGAATGGTCTTGATGGGGACCTAAAAGTAAAAATAATAAATAATAATAATAAAATGAAGAAAAAAAATTGAGCACTATCCCAACTCGGGGGCCAGATGTGAAGGAGAATGGTAGCGAAGAAAAGAAAAATAGGTGTGTTTGCCAGGAGAGGGTCCGCTACACTGATCTCGGTCATTGTTTTCGAAAAGGTATCATGCTGCTTTCGAGCTCACACAAACATGATATGGTGCGCTCGGCATTACACCGCATTGACGACGTGCTTTACGTCAAGACTCCTTTTATGCTGTGCCAGGGTGACCTTTTATCAAGTTGTAAAATACAAACAGGACACTAGCCCGCGCAATTGTATAAACCACCCCCATACGATTCGTCCACTTTTCCCCCTTCTGGTCCATCTGTGCCATGACCACAGCTCGAGCTCGGCCAAAAGCACCGAAGGAATAAAGACGCCGATGCCAACAATCAAAACCCGCTGCCCCTGCCCCGATACTTAATCGGAAATGAATGCCTTGTAAGCCTCAGCATCCATCAGCCCATCGTACTGCTTGGCGCCCTCCTCGTCAACCTCAGCCTTGATGACCCAGCCACCGCCTGCGCTATCATCCTCCGGGACCTTGTTAATGGTGGCGGGCGACTGCTCAAGCAGGGTGTTGCTCTGCACGATCTT
Source organism: Ustilaginoidea virens (assembly GCF_000687475.1). Classification (NCBI taxonomy): domain Eukaryota; kingdom Fungi; phylum Ascomycota; class Sordariomycetes; order Hypocreales; family Clavicipitaceae; genus Ustilaginoidea; species Ustilaginoidea virens. Next base: position 5,005,302 of record NC_057320.1, on the reverse strand, counting down.
GCACTTGATTGGGGCGTTGATGTCGCTGGCGGACTTGACAGACTCGACGGCTCCAACGGCGTCGCCCTGCTGGACGGTTTCGCCAAGGTTCTCAGGGGGCTCGACATAGACGACGTCGCCGAGCTGCTCAGCGGCGTATTGAGAGATGCCGATGGTGGCGGACTTGCGGTCTGCCGACAGGTCAACCCACTCGTGCTCGATGGTGTACCTCTTGGCAAGGCCTGGTGAAAGTACGAGTCAGCGCAGGGATTCCGGAGGGTGCTTTCTCCAGAATTCGTTGCGTTCCTTTGGAGTAGGTGCAGCGCGGGAGACGGGGAGGATTTCGCATACTCATCTGGGAGGTAGCAAAGGCGCGGCGGGAAGCAGCGCGGGGGGCCATGCGCATAACCGCGGGCCGAGCGACAGCGCGCAGGGAGCAAGCGATCGAAGCCATTGAGACAAAAAAAAAAAAAATATCGGCCTGGTTGACAAGGAGGAGAGCGAGGATGCAGTGCTGTCGGTTGTCAAGGGCAGAGCGAGCTTCAACGCTTCTTTTCGGATCGGCGATGAAGCTGGGGCGGAGCAAAGGAGACGTAATAGATATTGAAGTTTTGCCGGAGGAAAACAAGACCCAACCCGACCTCCGGTCAGAGCTGCTGCAGGGTTCCTCAGACGGCGGGTTCGGGAGTTTTTCCACTTAGTCATCACGCCTCTGGTGTTGTCTGGTCGTGTTGCGGCGGCTGGGGGCCTTATTAACATACATACCTGGAAACCCCCCGGCCCCCCTCCTGGCCTGTGCGGGTTGTATTGAAAGAGCAAAGTGTGAAATGCAGCAGCGCAATTAACGATGCTAGACAACGAAGATGATGATGACTATTTAATCTATATGGAAGAGGGGAGATATATATCTACCTGTATGTCAGGCCTGTGCCTGATATGCGAGGCTGCTCCAGGACTCATAGGGCCGGCTAGGGAACAGCTCGGCTAGGCGAGCGCACAACCCAAGCAGAGCATCAAACGGAGCCTATGAACATAGCCGGCTTGTTTGGGTGCTTTCTATGTTTACTGCGCGGCCTCAACAATAGATACCTAAGCTACCTAGGTATGTAGATACCATGAATTTTCCAAGGTATCAGCGCACAGACGAAACCGCGATTGACTGCTGCGATTGACGGCAGCGATGACGGAACAAAAAACCCCGTCAACAACCCATCCTTGCCCCCGCAACCACGCCATCCACAAGCCCATGACCACAAGTCGCACCAAGACGTTTTACTATTACACACCAATAGGTCTTTTTATTTATAGCTGCCTGTGCGTGAGTGGCATGATAATAGGCCGCGAGACCTTGTAATTTCCCCAAACACCACATATATTACGATGTGTGCAATATCCGTCACACCTGAAAGACTTAGTTTAGCCATGACGTTCATTTTCTACAGTGATATAGTCATTAAAAAACAATCGCCACAGAATGAAGATGGTAATCCCGGTATTGGGAAACAGAAATGAAAAGCTTCACCTGGATTTCGCGTGTCCAGGGCATGGCAGCTCGCATTAAATTGAAGATCCTTCTGATACAACTGCAACATTTAACACAGTCCAACGGCAGTTGGCTGCAACGGCGACGCAGTTGTGTCACCCCCAGCAGATTGAGATGCCAGTGTCTGGTCAGGTAGCGAATACTCGATTGGTATTGCCAGGTAGTCACCGACGCGTGGATGTATATATACTCCGCACCGTGGTTGATAATCGTCCCGATTTATTCTTGAAACCCGTTTCCTTGGTGCCATCTATTCCCACGCCATTTTACCTCGGTAAACCAGTCCCAGATTTCAAAACAAAAAAAAAAAAAAGAACAGCAAGAACAGACAGAGGCAAGAACATGGTAGCCAACGATGGAATGAATTTCCAGACTCGATTGCTCCATTAGCATCATCTGCAGCACGCTTGGCTCGGAAACAAGTACCCACTGGCTCAATAAACGCATCTGCCAAGAGCGGACGCCGTGCCAACGCCGAAAGAGCCAGACTGGTTAGTCGTCCATCCGACCGAAACAAGACAAACGAAAGAAGGGGGTGGTCAGTGTCAATAGTAAGTTAGTATGAATACAATTGTTAAAAAGTCCCCATGGACGTCGTCCTTGTTTGGCAGAAAGACAAGCCCCAAGTTGTTACATCCTCAGCAGTCGGTTTATACGCAGGCAAGGCCCCCCTGTAACATTCAACGACCATGCATCCCTACTTTTTCTTCCGTCATTGTTCAGTGTGTATAGTCCGGTCGACCAAGTCGATGCTGGAATGCCGCTTGTACTCCAAGTGAATATCGGTGACAACTTGTGACAAGGCTTGTGTATATCCAAACGTAGACCCAAAAAAAAAAAAAAAGAAGAAGAAAGTTTGGCCAATCTTGCCATCAGACGGACTGGTACAGTAGTAGAGGCTCGCCAACGTTTTCGATCTCGGGAATCGTGCATTTGAGGTCGAATGCCTTAGAAAGGACGATTTTGAAAATCTGTCCGACATGGTCAGTAAACTCCCGTCCTGGAACCGCAGCAACACAGTTATCGCTACCTTTTGCACATTGATGCTATGACTCGTACTCGAAAAGATCAAAGATGCGCGCATGGCCTTGGCAAAGCGTCTCGCCTAGACATGTTAGCGAACTTGGTTCCATCCAAGTTTCATCACAGTACAGCCCAGTCCTACCTGGTTTGAAATCTCCTCTTGGTCCTGAAGAGGAAAATTGACGAAATGGTCGTATTTCGTTCCCACCAAAATCGGAATGGCAGTCTTGTTAAACCCTCGTCCTTGTCTATACCATTCCTTGATGCTATTGAGCGTGCTTTTCCTTGTCAAATCAAACATGAAAAGGATAGCCACGGCATCGTTGCACACCAGAGGAAGCATATTAACAAACTCTCGTTGACCTCCCAGATCCCATATGGAAAACGTAATCTCCGTGTTCCTGATCGAAATGGTCTTTTCCATGAAGTTCACACCAAGTGTCTGAATATAATCTTCGTCCCAGCTGCCCTCAACGTACTTGACCATGAGAGACGTCTTGCCGATCTGAGCATCGCCAACCATGCCAACCTTGATCACCACATGGTTCCGACCGTTCGACGGTTCGCCTGAGCCTGACCTATAGTCGTTGTGAGGTTGATGTATCGGATTGGATAGTCCACTGGCCGGTCTTGAGACAGACACGGGAGGTGTATATCGATGAGCGGGGTCTTCATCGTGCCGTGGGCTGGCAGGCATTGCCTGGTCTAACGAATGGCTCTGCTGATGGTGGAAGCCGTGGCTGGAGGCAACATGGGGTGAGCCCTCGATTCCTACGAATGTATCGTCGTGGCCGTCGAGCGGGGTCACTGGCGCTTGATGATCCGTCTCCATCGTATCTGCTGCGACGGCAGGGTCGTGGAGGTGGTGATTAGGAGCAGCGAGGGGGGCTGCGTGATCTGGCAAAGGATCCAGCTTGAGAGCACAGCTTCCGCAAATTGCAAAATGAGTGGTACGATCTCGGTCAGACAGGGCGGCTCGGATAACCACCGGACACCAGGGTTGACAGCTGGTGCGGAGTGACCGCACAGCTTGCAAATGATTGGGCCGTTGGAAGCTGGGCTTGAATAACACCAGAGAACCGAATCAAGGAGGGCATCAAGACAAGAAGAAAAGAAGCGCCAGCGGAGGGGCTTTATTACCGGTCTAGCTCGTGCGTTGCCCAGATGTCGTGCGCCGGAGAGGCGGGAGTTTGGCGATAAAGATGAGGAGGGGTTGAGATGATGAAAGAGAGTTTAGAGATTGGTTGGAGTCTCACGCTGGGCAACGCAATTGAGGCCAAGTAAAACAGGTTGGGCTGTACCTTGGTTCGGCAGGTGCATAGTGGGTAGACTAGCGGCGGCCAGAGGCTCTGAGAAAATGCGCAAGGGGTCAATCCGGTTTGGGGGGGGGGGGTTTTGGTACATAGGATCGAGGTGCGAGTTGCCAGGCGGGCTCAATACCCCACCACATCTCTTCTAGCGGCCCCGCTGCTAGACCTGATCAGAAAGAATGAAGTCAATTTTTTCCCGGTGTGCAGCCTTATACTAGACTTCTTCCAAACTTAATTCACCTATTTTTTAACCCAGGCACTTCAATTAAAAGCCACGTCCCTAACAAAAGTCTTGTATTTCTGGCAATCAAATCAGGACACGTTGATGGATATCATGCTTGTCTTTATCAAAATCAATGTCCCTAGTGATAAGGACCTGAAGGCTTACTCTAATAGTGTTTGAAACAGTACAGGGAAAACATATCAATGTGAAGATAATTCTTACTCGGTAAGTTTCCTTTAATTGAATAAGACCCCAAGATGATTTTTCACTAATCATCAGTAGGAAAACCAACGACGTGTCGCACAACTTATCGGTGGCTACAATCAAAGCGATGAGAAACATGAGGACCTGGGGGTCGCCTTTCAGGCTCACTGCGAAGAAAGAAATAGAACCCTTTTTAATAAGTAGACCGCCAGCTACTTCGGGAGCCTTGCTCCATCCTCCATAAAAGCGGCGTCTATACTAGCGCTAGTAGACCATCGACTGCCGACTCGCTAGCACACATCTTCTAAGAGCATGGTCCAACAATGCAGCAAGCGCACGAGGTTCAATTACAGCTTAATAGAGGCTTCATCTTCTAACTAGGAAGCCCGTACTACAACACGCTACGAGCCCTATGTTCCGCATTCGCATTAGCTCAGGATGCCCGAACTCTCTTAGTATCGCCAAAAGCACCAGGCAAGGCGCCTCCGATTGCCCCAGCCCTATCACCGCATCCTTGCAACAATGCACATTACAGAAATACGAAAGGAAACGACCTGAGTATAGTCAGGGTCCCCAAGAGGGACCATCAAGCGGTCGAGTGCCCGCGCCACGTGCGCGTATATCGTTCTTAGACGCCGTGATAAACCTCGAGAGTAAGGATAGTTCTGGCCCTACCTTCTCGCAGCAGGGAACCGCGCTATTATCGTCGAATGCGCCCTCGACTCCCCCTCCTCCCCCGCCGCAGACCCCCCTTTTCTCGCGACGCGGGGGCAATATTGCTATGTCGGCATCCTCTAAGCTGGACCGGTCGTCACCTCCGCCCCGTGCTTCGGCGTCGTCGTCCGTCCCGACCCCCAATTCGCGTCAGCGTCAGGCCCACCAGAAACGCGCCATAGGCGTGTTTCTTATAGTCGGCGGTTCAGATGATACAGAGGTCGAAGTCGTAACAGAGGTTAAATGCCTTTGCTGCGCGTGTCTAAAGCATACGACATATACCGGCGAGTACGTCGTTTGTGCGCGGTTCTCTGCTGCGAGGAGGTAAGGCCAGAACTATCCTCACTCTCAAGGTTAATCACGGTGTCTAAGAACGATATACGCGCACAGGGCTCGGGCACTCGACCGCTTGATGGTCCCTCTTTTATAATGAAATGGAGACTCAGCGGGGCGAAGGCAGTGAAGAAGACCGCAAGGACATTGTATGCTAGTCTGTCTTACCTTCCTAGTACACATATGGCTATTGGTTTTCTGAAACGTACCTTTTCTTGGTAGCGTAAATAAGAGAGGTTTTTTGCACGTTCTTGCGCGAGTTCGTATCAAAGGGCAATGTCTCGTTGGGCCAGGCTGCCAAGCTAGAGGTTCCGGACAAAGAAACCCACAGAAGACTACATGAAGTCCAAGGGAAACGACTAGAGAACCAGATTGTTACACTGGAGTGGTGAAAGATTGTCTTATTACTATTTAAGCTATTATTACCCTGCAGACTCGAACAAAACTATTGCTTCGCCGTGAAGGGATCAATGAAGGGTCAAGTTGGCAAGCACCAGACCCGACCTGGTGTATCAAGCACCCAGCCCCGTGGCGGGAGGTTCGCTGCTTCCGCCATCGGATATCTCACCAATTGTGCACATGATACAAGACGGCCCGCTCTCTGGAATCCCCTGCTGGGATCTTCAGTCGTCATTGCTAGCCACCGATTGAAGCTATTCCGATACCCCGAACAATAATGCCGCACAGCAACGCCGCGATGGAATCCCCTCTACTGCAAGTCCTTCCAGAAAAGGTCCTATTAAATGCGGGAGAGGAAATCTTACGGTATTCGGTGTTGCGGTATTCGGCACAATGGCGCTGTGAAGTCGTGGCTTCGCGTCGCGAGCATCTTTTGGGGCAATCACTACCTAATTTTGTCATAAACATGCCAGAGACCGCCTGAATCGACGGTCGGGGCGCTTGCCAACTCGATCCGTTATTAACAAGGTCCGATGCCGCCGAATTTGTCGATGTCCTAGGCGGCAGCTGGCAAGTGCGAAACTTGGATGTGACATCTGGTGACTTGGGCGCTTCGCTCGTTTTCCAGTTGGTAGGCTGATAGAATGACTCCTACTGCTGCGCAACGATATGTATCCCGCACGACATGAAAAACTAGCCGGCTCGGGCCTCCAATAGAAACCCTCTGGTTTGAACTTTTGATGCCAATGGCCTGTGTTGGGGCACAGGATGAGCTGTTTCTGGTCTCGGTCATCTCGATGTCAGGACTCAGACCGTGGACAACTTCCTCTTCGTGGTCAGTCACCGCCTTGAGTTGGCAATCTTCACGTACCAGTCCCAGAGAACTGCACAGACAGAGCGCTTCACATGGGCGTTTCACGGCCAAATGTATTGCATCTGAATCCTCGCAACAGTCGTCTAAAGTCATGTCCCTCGGGCCCATGCCCGTTGCGTCATCTAACCATGCGATTCTATAACATCTGTCTCTTGTGATGACCCATAAATAAACTCATGCATCCCTGGTCCCCACTTGGACGCTAAACGCCGCAAAACGCCAAAGCTTTAATGCAAATAATCCTCTGCTATCGGTAGTCCTGCCGAGGGATATCAAGCAGTGCGAAATAATCACAAAGCCTCTTGGGAGAAGAAAAAGAGTGATTGCAACTGATTGCAGATGTCGAGTCTTGTAGCGAAAGTATATACCGATGAAGGGAGCAAGCTGCTGGCCGACAGGATGGTCTGACGTCGGCGGCATTACAATCATGTATCGAAATCGGCAAGCGCAATATAAAGGCAGAAATTTTCCAAAGTGTCCAATAGCTCGTAGCGGTTGTGGAAAATTGATCCGTTACGAGCTCTTGCTCTTTTCACCCCAGATGGGGGCTCCGAGAGGTCTGCTCACGCCAAACCCCACAGCTATGGCGATGCTGACAACCAAAACGACCATGAGGATTTTCATGGTGATTCTGGTGCGCCTGCTGAATCTCTGCATAAAAGCACAGCTGCGATTCTTCTTGCCTGCCTTGGCCCTCTGCTTCCAGTCGCTTTTGTTAGGCCAGACCTGGCAGTCCTTCTTCCGCGTAAGGACAACGCTAGCTCGGGGCTTGTCGATCGAGTTGTTTGTGGCCATTGCCTCGACATCAGTCTCGAATGGGTTGCTGTTGTCGGATCTTGCCGTCGTGCCGCTTGCTGTTCTCTCTAGTGAGAATACGCGTATTGATGATACTTTGGCAGCGGCATCGGGCACTGCCAAATTGCTTTCCGTCAGGGAGTGGCCCCCAGACTTTTCTTCGTGCGTCGCCATATCGTGTGGCGGATATGACCCAGACAGACTGTATCCCGACAATACAGCTGCTCATGCGCCCCTGTGCAAGGTACTGTCAGAATAGGTTGATGAATAAAATCAGCAGCGAGCTCAAATGTATTCCTAGGAAGTCAAGCAAATCGTCAACTGCCGTGCAGGGTGCGGTACAGCAAGACTTCGCCAGAACCAAAGAGAAAAGGCCCTCATCTTTCTTGGGAAAGGAAAAGGAAAACCAAAACGCCAAGATGGGACATACCAGGTACGCAATATGATGCAAGGAGAGGAGTTGTGGCGGCGTCACTACCCCCACAGCCACTGTAGACTCGGCTATCAGAATTTGGGAGGTCTTGATTGAAGTGTTTGGAAGAGAGATCAATGAAAGAGAAAGATTCGCAGCGCCGGTTTATGTTGCATTTCTCCGTTTCCCTGGTTATGTTTCATAAGGAAACCCCCTGGGGGATTAAAAGTTCATGGGCCGACAGAGTGTGGACGGTGGAAACCGTACCAGCCACGCCAATAGAACTTTAACTACTGGCGGTGGCAGGGGAACAAGTTGACCACAATGCTACTCTACCAACACGAACAGACCGCCTGATGCCGGCAATTGATATTAATTAAGACAGTGGCTCCATGCGGCGGGTGACAGATAAGACAAGCTCCGCGTGTGAACTGCGTACCTACCCAAGGCTAAACGGGCGGGGCTTGGACATGAACGGGGAGACGCCAAGGTTTGTGACTTGTCAAGGTCGCGGGCCCGAGTATCGCCAAGTCCGAGGAACGCTTCCCGACAAAATCGAAGGGACACAAGCAGCACAAAGGAAAGGAACGGGGAGTACTCCGTACGCCGAAATGATTGCAGGGCATCAGAATGGAGCGTGGCTTGAGGACGGTGAGTGGATTGTGTTGTGTGTGCGGGTTGGGGACTGGGGATCTCCTGGACCAGTTGATCGAGCTTGGGCCAGGAGGTAGCAGGTGTGACCTACATGGGGTCGGGTCGGTGGCCCCATAACCCCTGCCAGCTGCTAAACTACCAGGTAGGTACCTACCTCACCTACCTACCTCCTAGGAGGTAGGTACCTCCTAAGGTAGCTACGGATACTACATGTATGTACCGCACCGCGCAAGCATGATTCACACTTTCCTCGATCAATTTTTTCTCCTCAAAGTTCTCAAGTATTGATCCTTAGGTGCGTACCTACGGTGTCACATGCGACGGGTCGATTGTAAGCGTAGTGGTCTCAACGCCCATCATGTGTCTCTATATTCAATCCCCTCTGCCCCGGCCAGAATCCAGATACCGACTGCTGATTTAGGAGATACATACCTACAGGCATGGATCCAGATCCGTATCTCTGCGCAGTGCAGATCCCCCCCGCCAACTTGCAAATTGCAGAAGAATGACCATGGTATTTGCCGCCCCCGTTCCCCACAACCCCTGTCCAGCACCTGCACTGATGCGCCAAGTCAGTGGCGTATTTGACGTGATTGGAGGATCCTAGATAGGTACTTGTAGCCATCATCCAGCCAGGGGGTAGACTGGCGGCTGCACTGGGGTGGACGGGCCCGCCGATCCCTTTGAACATTGGAAAGCGCTAGGCAACTAAACACCCCTGGCAGTAGCGATTTTGAAAGGGCAGTATGGGTGAAAGTCAAATTGCAAACGCGATCTCTTGTATTATAGTATCGCGCACGAATAGAAGGTGTACGGATATACGGAGTAGAATGCAAACACCATCACGCCATTACAAAGAGATATACCTCGCTTTAGTTTACTATAAAAATAAAGGGACTTGCACAAATTATTCGGCGCGCGGGTTCGCACTCGTTTGAGACGTACCTTTTCGCAAAGAAGGTGGTGGGAAGGCATACTCTTTTATTCTAGGCCTATGTAGTGACTTGGGAGAAATTGTCAGGCGACAGGTATCTACGTGGAAGTAAACTGCACTCGCCCGTAATAGCTTCAGTGTAAGTACCGTAGGCAAAAACAAGCTTCGGTTTCCGGTTCTCCAGTATCCGCGAGTACCAGGTACCTAGGCACCTCCTACCTCTTAAGCACCTAAGGTACTTGCGTGCGTAGGAGCTATCAGTCGGACGATAATGCACCCTTATCATGACACCCGGATCGTTTGTTTGGATCGAACTGGCTTGGAAACTGGAGCGCAGGGCTTGGTGGTTGGCACACTGTTGGGGAACCATATGCGGCGGCCTCTCTACTCGCATGAACCTGCCCACCTCGTTTACTCCGTACTCGTCACGGTTTGTCAGTGGACCAGACACAGACTGCTTCTGCCGAAGCCGAGGTCAAGCCTGCATGCTGATATCGGTTTGGAGTGCGCCTTCGTACTTACTGGAGCGTACGTGCTCCAGAGTAGTTGTAGTTGACCGAAGGGTGATACTAAAACGAGCCGAATCTGGCACTGGAATTTGCCGTGCTGCGCCGATTTCACTTGACCCGCTCGCTCCCTTGACCCGCTCCCGCTGGGACTTGTCATAGTGGACTGATTCACCAACTGCACAAATTTCTAGCTTCCAGTTTAGCCCGCTGGCACCAGACCGATGGGCCGAAAACACGCCCTAACCTCAGGGCTCCCTGCAGCGCATCCCAGGCCTTCTTTTCGTGTGAGGCAGCTAAGACGGCAAAGAAGCTTGGCTGCGGCAACGTCAAAAAGGCTTTTGCCGGTCAGTCACGAAATGTGCGTTTTTTTGTTTTCGGGGCAAAATTATCACTAGCTTGTTGCATTACTTTCAGCTGTAGAATCGTCTCGCCCAATCTAGGAACATCTACTTAACTAATCTGCAGATAACATCGAGACTCGGAAGGCTTCAAAGTTGCAATCAAAACGCGATAGAACATTGAAACAATCAAGAGTATTAGATGGCAGAGGCTATCCTTATCTTGAGCCACTCAATGACTGCCGTTCCAAAACAGATGGCCGAGCCGTGGCAGGTGATGCCACCTGCACTTGCTGCATCAATTACACGGGTTCTTCTTTCCTCGAGATGAAACAGGTTTGCTGCTTAGCTGTACTCTTCTCCTCGACCTCGTTTCCCCATGCTCTCTCATCTGCATTCCACTCTTCAAGCATTGTTTTCATGTCGCATATTTCTCGCCATTCTTGCATATTGGCCGGCTCCGATTGAGTTGCACCCTCTCCTCCTGGCATAACAAGGGCGCTTATTCTCCAACAGAATCGTAAATTTTGTGAACCTCTCAAACGTAGTTCAGTGGCCAAAGTACATGCATTTTCCTTCTGACACTACAAAAGCGAATGCGTACACATCAAGGGAAGAAGCTAATCTTGCGGAGCCCTCTAGGCAATCTAGCTCCCGAAATACGGTCACGGTCTGCCCGAGTATGAATCGCCAGATCCATTGGACACAAGATCCCAGATTCAGCCATCTGCGGAATCAGCCAGCTTGGTATCAGATCAGACCCACTCCTTTCTACACCCCCCGTCCTTCCGCAATTATGGAGAAGCGGGCTGCCGAAGAACGAAAACGACAATGGCAATGGCAAATTGCTGATGGTGCCCGTGAGGCCGTCAACATTACCTCCTGCCTGGCTGCAACATTCTGGCCATGTGGAATATATTCCCGAACCTCTCAGCGTCTCAAGGCAGCTCTTTCCGGTCATGATACCGAGTTAGTTCCTAATCGTGGTTGCTGTAATCCGGACTGTGTTCAGTTTGGCCTTTGCCTTCCATGTGAGTAGTTTTGGATCACGTTTTCGAATTTCTGAGCAAACATTTACAAGGGTGTAGTCTATGGCTGCCTTTTGGCAAAGCTCCAGACAACTGTTCGTACCTTTTATGGCATTGACGGCACTGACTTCTCGGACTGGTACGATGCCTTCTGCTGCCCCTGTCTCACGATGATTCGAAATGAGCAAGAAATTTTGCTTCGAGAAAAGCAGCACAGGAAACTCAAGGGACGTCACAACCACGACCAGTCCAGCACCCGTCAATACCATTCCCAGACTCCCATGACATATCTGAGCCCAGATTCTTGCAAGTCCACCAACACACAAGGTGAAGAGTTCTGTCCTTGGAAAAAGAGCCACGACGAATTTGCTGACTACATGCTCATGATGCAGCTCAGCGCAAGAACGCCAGCCATCAACTGAGCAGTGATGCTCTGAGCCCAGCAAATACTGCCGCTTACCCGCAAGTTCACTATCTGGACCATGATTAGTATTTGGTTCCCCTTGAGAAGGGTGATGGCCGAGCAGACAAGGAAAGTTCAAAACCGCTGAAACCCACAATCGCCAAGATAGTGGGAAAGCATGCTTTGGCAGACGATGAAGTTGTCGTGACTGGGAACGCGAACTCACTGCATGACTTGCGGACCGACACCCTGATCAAAGCCCACCACAGTGGTAATAGTTTGTCCCACCAGCTGAACGAAGACGCTACTACACCTGTGAGGACCCCTATCTCGGACTCTGACCATGAACTGTGTTGCGATCCAGTCACAGACTGGGCCAAGCCGGCCGTCCATCACAGTTTGGGAGATGATGAAACAACGGATTCCGGCCCGCTACGTCGTGGCCACGACCTCGATAAAGACGTCAGCATTAACACTATCCAGGGTGATCCTAATCAACACGACATTGGCGTCCACAAGCCTTTTACGATTCATTCTTCCAAGCCATCTCTTCATCATCTGAACGATGACACGGCCGTTTCATCAACAAGTACAGGCAAACCTGGACATGATCTCGAAAAAGATGCCAAAATTGATTCCCTACTCAAGTCTCGAACGACACACAATCTTGAGGGCCATGAAGTGATGAAGAAGGAGAGTAAACTACCGGTGCCGCACAAGCTCAACAAAGACTAAAAATGAAGGATATGATGGTGAAGCTGTCGGTGATGTCTCGATGGTGCAAATGGCAGTATTTTTTAGTATTGGAATAGCTTTATACAGCATCGGTTAATCTACAGCTTGAGGTTTATTGATTTGAAGTGAATGTCGCGCGTTCACAACCGTCGAAGCCGGAGATTCGGCAAGTGACAAGTCTGCAAGTTATCCATTTGGCAGTCAAATGGCACCAGCTAGGTCGCCGGACCTCCCAGGTATTCTGAACACCTTGCCGGTACATCGCCACGCGAAATAGCTTCAGTATATGCGATATATTTCTTTATACCGACTGGAAATTATAATTACTTTGTTTATTGAAGGTCCGCATGTAAAATCAGGAATATTCTATTCCCTTTAGTCATGATTGGTCGACAGGCCATTTGGGGGCGTACCTGGTGCTTGCTTATGACTGTTAAAGAAGTGGACTGGTAATAGTAGGTACATAACCTACGAGATGGAGGCTTGGCAACATGACAAGTAATGTATTGCTACGCATCGAACCTTTTCTACTCGCGCAAGTGTGCAAGTATTACAGTTGCACGAGCTGAAACCTATTGGCCTGTCATGACACCCCCGAGGAAGGGCAGTTCGTCGAGTATCTAAATGTCGGTGACCCTCGTGGCAAGGGCAACAAAAGCTAAGCCTGACAGCAAGATTCAATGAAGATACTGAACTTGGACAGGATGTGATCCGCTCTCGATTGCCCGAAGCCTAGCTAGAATATGCCTGGGTGTTTCACAATGCGTTGCAGTGCGTTGCGGTAGCTGCCGAAATTGTTACATCTATTGGGTCAGTATCAATTTTAGAACAAGAGATGATTCATTTCCTCGCATCTCGGTATGGGATGGGGCGATAATGGTTCGTCAGTAGACGGTACTACCAGAGCGTACACAATGGCTGCTGGACATGACGTATTGCAGGGCGTTTAGGAACTGGCTATTGCTTCGAGTCGCCACAGCTGTGAGGTAACACTGGGAGGGCTAGCCCGTTATCGCGTCCGAAGTGCCAAGGTGTGCTTTCGTTTACAGGCAACGCGAGCGATCTATTGGCTCTGGAGGCATGGACGGCGATGCCTGATTGCTGGTGCGGGGAATGTCTAGGTGGTAGGTAGGTGGTGGGCGAAGCTTGGGTCGCATACAACGCGACCTGGGGGATGGTGTGGGTGGCGAGGGCGACGATTGATGCTCCGTACTCCGTAGGAGTTTGGGAGCGCCAGGAGTCAATGAGCTATCTGCTGCTTGCAGCTTAACGTTCTGCAAAGGGTTAGATTGGGCTTGTGGTCTAGGGGTATGATATTCGTTTCGCACCTGTGAAAGCTCAAACGAGCAATCAGTAATAGTTGCATATGAAAGGTCCCGGGTTCAATTCCCGGCGGGTCCATTTTCTTTTTATCTTCCTTTACCTTGACGCGGATATATTTGTTGGGAGTGAAAAGCATTGTGGAAGTACAGACAAGATAGTGTGAGTGTTGATTCAGGCACGTTGATGGAATGAACAGATCACTCTGCAATATATATCACTTTATGTATGGTCTTGATGTTGCCGAGATCGTGAATTAAGAGACGCATCGTGAGCAAGTGATTCCGTTCGTTTTGTAAACACTTATTCATGTATGGCACCGCAGTCAAAGCCTTGTGTAATCCCCGACTTGTAGCTGAATTCATGGCCTTTTCTGCAAGGTGTGGCAGAAAAGGCGTGATGGAATGACGGGGGTTTTAAACGGGCAATAGAATGGCCGGGCATGAGGATCGGTCAAATGCTGTCCAGTGGTATTGCAGCAAGAGAGCTTTTGTGAAGAAATCGAGTGATGAGCAGCAGAACAATGTGCATAGAGGGTACGACAAGGTCATGCGCCTGGGGCTAATTTCCAGGAGGAGAAAGGAGCAATGGGCGCAATAAGGGCTGTCCGTCTGCGTAGTCCGTACTCCGTACGGAGATGGTCTATCGATAGTCCATGGATATCTCTTGCGCAAGCGTGGAGCGACACGAACAACACGCGAGAGCGACGCGGGCGTGTAATATGTACTAGGAGATGGCGTCCTTTTTTTTTTTTTTTTTTTTTTTTTTTTATCTCGGCCGCATGGGTCTGGGGCCCTAGATACTGGCCCTGGGACGAAACGAAGCGAGGTCGCATGGTTGCTGGCTGGGATGCTGTGCAGAGCCTTGGACAAGATGACCCCAGCGGCAAGCAAGTCAAGTGGGATTCATCAGTGACGGACGGCATGGTTGGCTGCCATGGAAGTGAGCTTTTTAAGGAAGTATCCCGTGCAGAACTGTACGCGTCCGCTGGACCAATAACATGGGCCTTGAGAGGCTCCATGCCTGCAGGGGCAAGACATTGTTCTTGAACGAGTCTGGTGTGAGGCGATGGGCAGGGCACCAACCAGGTTTCTCGGCGCGTATTGACACGTGCATTGGCGGACAGCCCGTACTCCACACGGCTGGAAGGAGAAGGTGCCAAGTCCCGTTGACGGGACTTGCCTTTTTGTACGGAGCAGGAACACTCAGTGGATTGCCGTTATCCACAACGACAAAAGACAAAAGTAAGTCGACTGGCAAGTGCCAAGAGAGCACTTTCAACCAGTGCGCCTCAAACGGAGATTATTTTTCTCCGGCTGGTCAGTTAGCCGGATAGGTACGGAGTACGGAGTAGACAGCCGCGACAGCCCGTAGAGGGGGGATGCCTCCATCCCTGCGCGTCCACGTCCCATTATGTGGCCCGTGAAGGGGGAAGAAAAGGAAAAAAAAAAAAAAAAAAAAGAACGCGTCTAGTCTCGGATTTTCCGTAATTAGTGCATCCCGCGCATTTTCATGCATGTACGGAGGACGGAGTGCTCCGTACCTTTGTTGCCTGCCAATCGAGGCCCCGCCACTTCAGCGCTAATGGCTGAACTCCTCCTCACCCGTGCTTAGCGCGTGCAATGAGTATGGAGTCCGGAGTAGCAGGTCAATATCATGTCCCAACATTCCCACACTGGATACAGGTCGCTGCATCTCCCTTTTGCCACGAACAGAACAGATATTCCGGCCGGCGCTTGCTAAAACTTGGTGTTGCTGCAGAGCTCATGTCCCCTTAACCAACATGCTTGGATCAGGGCCCAAACGTGTCATGAGGTAGCTGTCTGGTCCAGTGAAGAGACTGGAAGCACGGGCCTCTTCGTCCCGGCCTGGTTTGGGGCTGTTCATCCTGCAAGATGGCGGCCGCCACACCCCTGGCCATTTGCTGACATTGCAGCCCAAATTCCGATGGAGAAAGCCCCAGCCTGCTGTGCCTTGTTTGCCCACGCCGTACGGAGTACTGTCTGGTACCAGGCGCGACTCCCTCCCTCCACTACAGGGCTCTGTACGCTTCTACTCTACTTGATGCTTTGTTCGCGCCACAGACCAGACCGGTTGACCCCAGCCGTTGACCGTTTACTCAGGCCTGGCCAGACCAGACCCAAGTGCTCCCACGCTGCGACACTAAGCTGCACTCCTGTTCGGCATAGCCCCTGCTCCTGTACTCGTCAACTGCCATCCTCTTTTGCTTGTTCGCCCCAGGGCTGCTGCTCCTTGGATTCTACCAGATGTATCCTTCTGTCTTTTTAGCGTGCTGCTCTCGCCTTATTAATTACCTTGCGCGTCCCGCGTCGACCGACTATTTCCATCCCACTTTTGCTACTTCTTCTCTACCCTCATGGTCAACACGCACTCTTGGATTGGAATAACAGACAACCACAAGATAAACAACAACATCCACCACGCCACTTAAGCGTTACATAATTCTTTCAACGAGTATCGAGAATACGGAATACAAACACGCAACTTACATGACCAGTATTCTTCTTTCCTACACCACACTTCGAAACCGAAGGTGACCTGCTCGGGTGCCATCACATCAGGATCTGCCTCCTGTTGAGCCAACTCGACACGCGACAAGCAAAAGAGAAATCAAAACCACTCGCGCACACAAAACAGGCCACTGCGGGCAAGGGAACCAATCAATACCCTTTTGGTATTTCACCACGTCTTAATCCCTTTGGCATCCTTCGTGACTAGCTAGTGGTCATTCCACTGCAATGGCTGCCATTTCGCGTCAGCCCTTTGCTCCCTTGGATGGAGCCCGCTTGCAGACTCTAACAAGCTTGAAGAATAGACAGAATGGTACGTGTAAAACGAAGCCATAGACTTGATTATGCTCCAGCCTGCTTAGCATCTGTTTAAAACCTCCTCTTCCTGCCCTAGTTAATAAAGATCTTGACTGATTCCTGTTATTTAGCCATCACTCCTCCCTCAAACACTAAACGCAAGGCTGGAATTCTAGACCCTGAGGACGACTCTGAAAATATTGACCCTCTAATGTTTGCTAAGCGCATAAAGGGTCTCTCAGGAACCACGCTCAAGGACGTTTCAAAGAAGCCTTCATCCTTTGTCCTCAGGCAGGACACTCTCACTCCTAGTGCGCTGGTAAGCCCTGCAAAAGCTTCGACCGCTCCTCGACGAACTCTGCAGCCCAAGTCGCCTTTTGCCAAGCTCAACACCACTCTCGTCAAGTCGTGCTCTGTTCCTGCCCCTGCGGGACGATCTCCCACTCGTGGCAAGAGACCTGGCATCCTTTCCAACCGTCAACGAACTGCTAGACCTTTTGCTCGCGTGGATTCCCCATTATTCTCCCTAGACTCATCAGCCGCTCCTTTCTCACTTGATGCCGCGTTGAAAGGAACTATTGCCAGCTACGGCTCCCGGCCTCGTTCCAATGCGCTTTCCCAAGGCAGCACGTCGCCGTCGTCATTCAGCAAGCCTGATATAAAGGCTGGTTGGTTCTTCGACATTCACGAGGACTCTCCCGAGCAAGAAATGACCAATCTTTTGCAGCATAGCACCTGCATCTTGGATATTTCATCAGATGAGGAGAGTGAGCAAAAAGCAAGACGGGAGACAGAAGAGGGCCGTGATAAGGAGAATATTCCTCCGTGCGACCACATCTCCCAAGCATCTACGCGACGTTCCTCTCGAGCTGCCGCCAGTCACGACATAGAGGAGAAGCGTGTCGCACTTGGCGAGATGAACACTGCTGACTTTTACGCCGACGGCTGTGATGAGACATCTCTCATCATCATATACGGCGATGAGGACCAAGTCCACCCTGAGCCTGACGAAGACGCTCACAATGTCCAAGGCGTTGACTTTGCGGCCGCGCCTGGACTGGAAAGCATTGACTCTCTCAAGGAAATTGACCAGCTCATGTCCAAGACTGAGTCTCTATCCCAGGCGGCGGTGCTGCAACCACTTGAAGGGACTGGTGAGACGTTTGATCTATGGGAGAGTGATAGTGCCAAGGACGAAAAGGAGCCTGTGGCTGCGAATTCTTGATGCGCTCCTACTAGCTTAATAGTCGGCCGTAATGTGTGAATGTGAAGATGAACGCAAGGTATATCTATTCTTCTGGGTGTTTTGTTTGGGAATTTGTCCTCTGAGGGTTTCGTTGTTGGGAATTTGACCTTGTGGGCAATGGAGTTTTGCGGCACTGGCGTGTTGGTTGGGCATCGAGAGACGATGAATTTGCTGGAGTTGGCGGTATAATAGTGTCTGGTGTACTTTGCAGTTGTCAACTGCCTGGCGGCGTTTTATGGAATTGCTATCCTCGGTCGCCAAAACCGTTCTCTGGAAGCACGTGCAACTATACGTACGGAGTACACGGAGTGTTGGCGGGCGAGACTCAAGAACCACAAAAGAACCAGACTCTCTATATGGTCATATTAGGGGCTGATTCACACTGTGAGAGCTTCGCCTTCAGGCCACTGTGCGAACAGGCCCTCATGGCAGGGCAGCTCAGCTCCCCACTTCTTTCCACATTGCGCCAACTCGCGCCAGGCCTCCTTCACCTGGACCGCTCCACGAATGAACAACAACCATGGCGTCAATAAGCGACCTTGCCACGGCGGCAATTTCTTACTCTGGCGGCGACGCGGTCGCGACCGACATCTCGGCTAGGCACGATGGCAAGCGGGGAGCATTTATTGTGCTGGAGGGCTTGGATCGCAGCGGCAAGACGACGCAAGTGAAGCTTCTGGAGCAGCGGTTTGTGGAGGAGGGGAGGGCGGTCAAGGTTATGAGGTTTCCGGGTGGGTTGCCTTTTGTCGTGCTTTTGCCTTACTTTGGTTTTGTCGGCTTTTCCGTTGCCGAGTGTTGTTGTTTGCTGTGCGTGGGTGTTTCCGTCGTCCTTTTTTCTAGGGGATCTTCCCTTCCTGCCTGTTGGTTGACACTTGTGCGTGTGTTTCGGTTGCAACTTTTGCCATGACTTTTCCCCCTTGCTCACTTGTCGTCGTTCTTTGCTTGTGCGTGCGAGTCAAGATACAGCGACTCGACTATTTTGTAGCGACTTGCTTGACCGCCTCTTTATCCCAAGTCTCGTCAACCGAGAGTCTCAACGTAACTCACGTACTTGCGTCTTGCAGACAAGGCTCTTGTGGTAAACAGAGCCTTCCATCTTCCACCCGCTAACGGCCTGTAGATAGGACCACGCCAATCGGGCAGATAATTGACGCCTACCTCAAGAGCAACATCCAGGTCGAAGACCATGTTATTCACTTGCTATTTAGTGCCAACCGGTGGGAGGCAGTGTAGGTGTCACGCTGCCGCTTGCTGGCTTTCCCTCACGCTAACCTAGGTGCTAGCGACCAGATAAAATCACTGCTCGCCTCCGGAACTACCATCATCTGCGACCGCTTCTACCACTCGGGCATCGTGTATTCCGCCGCCAAGCGCAATCCGTCGCTCCCGCTGTCCTGGGCCCGCGCCCCCGAGCGCGGCCTGCCCCGGCCAGACATGGTGCTCTTCCTGGACTTGGACGAAGCGGCTGCCAGGGCGAGGGGCGGCTGGGGCAGCGAGGTGTACGAGAAGACGGAGATGCAGAAGACAGTGCGGGAACTCTTCTGGTGCCTCGGCATGGGGGGAAAGGACGTGCACGGCCAGGAGATTCTGGCTGATCTGGGGGGGCTGCAAGGCGCGCAATGGAGGCAGGAGGAGGAGGATCTGGTGGTTCTCGATGCGGACGGGAGCGTGGAAGAGGTGGCCGAGAGGGTTTGGGCAAAGGTTAAGGAGAGGGTGGAGCAGGTCGAGAAGGGGGAGCTTGGGACACGGATACGGGTGGTGCAGTGAGCTTTCTGCGGCCTGATGGTGTCGTGGTCTGTGATGCGTGCGGATATATTGGACTTGCTCTATATCAAGCGGGGGATACTCTGGATGTCTATGCGATGGCATAGGATCATATGTAGTGCTAATAATAAGCTACGATGACGTAGTACCTACATCGCTCAAGGAAAGAATGGAGTAAAATAGTGAGGCTGACGATATGCCCCTTGTAGTTTACGCGTGCACCACGCGAGGTGGAGCGCCCTGCAGCTAATTATGCCCGCCGCCCAGAGAGGCCATCCTTGAGGACCAGCCAATTACGTGCAGGGATTCCGACCAGTACGTACCGTCAACTTCAAAGCCTAGCCTTCAGCCCATCCATTTGATGCATTTGCTCCACGCAGATGACAAGTGGCGCGGAATCTCGCGAAAGAAAAGAAGAAAACAAGAAACGGGGAAAAATAAAGCGGGCAAGTATTTTATTTTCGGAAAGCTGCAAGATACGGGCTTTCCGTAGGATCTGAATACGTACCGTATCACATCCTGGATTACGTCAGCAGCAGCTTGTATCTAAAGCCATACCCAGGGATATATCGCGTCTTCCGAGAAACACCAGCCTCGACATTCCCCTTAGACCATGTCGTCTCCGCGCCCACCAACTGCCCGTCGCGGAATCGACGGCCCGGTGGTATCGGCACCCTGTTGATGATTGTGCCCATCGACGCCGTTCCCGACGTGCCCCTTCTCTCCAACGACGCGGCCCTGACCCCACCCTGCCCTCCTCGTAAACACAGCATCCACCCCGTCGTCACGGCCGCTGCCGAAGCCAAACGCGGACCCCCGGTTGAGCGGGACGTGGTTATATCGCCAGTCGAATATCGCCGCGTACGTCATTCTGTACGCCGAAAACGCCATGACGGTGCCGATGACGGCTCCCGCCACCACGTCGTACCAGTTGTGGTACTCGTCAATCGTCAGGGCCCCCCCGATCAACGCCGCCCCCAAGACGGGCGCGTACACCAGGATCAGCTTCCACATGGCGGGGTGGTAGTTGGAAAACACCTTGAGCTTGGCGTTCAGGTACAGCGACAGGTAGACGAACCCCGCAAACGCGGCCGTCGTGTGGCCGCTGGGGAACGACTCGAGGCTGTCGTTGATCTCCTTGCGGTCGCCCGTGCAAATGTCGGGCGTAAAGTACAGTTGCTGGTAGCCCTTTGCGTTGAGCCCGGCGAGCGCCTTGGCCCTCGACACGTCCGGCTTGCAGACGTCCAGGAAATGGGGGCGGAGCCCGCCGACGAGCCACTTGAGAAACACTTGGAAGACGGCGGCCGTGATGAGGGAGTAGAGCAGGCCGACGACGCCGTTGTTGGCGTCCCAGAAGGAGCGGACGCGGATCTGCGCCAGCAGGATGGCGGCGATGGGAACCATGGCGGCAAGAAAGGCCGCGAGCCAGATGGGGATGATTTCGTCGCGGAGCGGATACGCGAACTCGGGGTAGACGATTTCCCCGTCCTGGAAGGTGACGGCGAAGGAGCGCGACGGAGCAGGGTCCGCCATGTAGACCTGTTTTTTTTTTTTTTTTTTTTCGAGACGTCAGTGTCCGACGCCAACCCGAATGGCCGTGTGCGTGTGGCTCGCTTGGCGACGAAGGGGGAACAGCTTACTCCCAGACCAACCGCACCCATGACAATCATTGTCGCGATATCCAGGCCCGTGAGCTTGAGCCACTGGCCAAAGGTCGGCCGCGAATGCATCGTGTACGGCTCGGAGCGACGAGGCCGTCGAGCTTTCGTCGGTGCGTGGGCCCCGCCAGACGGTTTCTCCTCCTTGCGTGTGAAGAGAGCCATGGTGGTTCAAAACGAATAATGACTTGCGCACCCGGGGTCGCTAGGCTAAGTTGGTTGCAAACAACGCGGCTGGGATGCGTGGCCATGGCAGATGGACGCAAGAGGCCTGCAGCACCATCTATATAACAGTTGCCAGGTCCTCACACAGCATCGTGGGCCAGCGTAAAAGCACCTTGACGTCAGCGCACTGCAGGAAAAGGAAAAGGCAAAAAAAAAAAAAATTTAAGCTTGCCAACAAGCTCAGTTGTCCTGCAGAGCTACATACGTAGTAAGCCATGGCCAACATCGGGCCCATTTCCCGCCTTGTAGAATGCCCCAAACTTGGCAGAATACGAACCCTGCTCAGCACCCAGAGGCCCAAGTGTAACAAATCGTGGGCTTGTCAACGTCATTCAGGCCCTACCCTAGTACATATACTAGTGCATAAGTAACGGCTTGAGTCAAGACGGCTCGACGGCTGCAGGGGCCGGTGCCAATCAGATGCTAGCGGGGAATGCCAACGATCTCGATCGAAGCGTGTCGTCGTCTTCGGGAATGATGCTCCGAACCTCTGAAGTTCGTCTTGTCCGTTGTCAGAGAAACGCCTGCCGCGATGGCGTTCCCTCTTGCGATATAATGCTTGCTATGGTAGACGGCTGCTGCGATGCATGCTACGAAAGTTGGTCGGTCAATAACACAGCCCGCATCGATCGAGGCATCATATAGCGTCGTGGTTTTTCTCCTTCAAGTCCTTTCAACCTGGGATAGTCTTTGCTTTGCAACTTCCAAAGTTTCCCAACATAGTCTTCCTTTTTAAAATTTCTCAGTAAAGCTGGATATTTCGCCAGTATTTGTAAACTGCTTGAATTGCATAGTAGTATTCTCGCCCTTCACCTACACGAGGCAAGCCACGTATCTTTTTGATATAGGTTGAATTTAATTTCAGTCTTCTGGCCAAGTTACTTGTCGCCAAGAACGTACCGGATGGAGATTACGCTGTGGGCCGAATTCCCTTTCCCTTGGTGGCTGGCCACTTGGAAAGCCAATTGTAGATATTGACGCTTGCACATCTTCCAAGGGGCCAAGGGGGAAAATATTTTTCATGTTAGAAAAAGAGTTTCATGTCTTTACTAACTCCAATAGTCCTTCTATGTGCATCCCTGCCAAATTTGTATTTCCAATCCACTACATCTACGAGACTCATGCGACGGATCAACCAGACTCGTTTGATGGATTTTTGCCCAGTGGCACGGACATACATGGCATCAATTCCCAGCATGATGAGCGGGACCGACCTGCGATAAGCGATAAGCCAGCGGGGTCAACGACTGACCGCAACTGGCCGTCGCAAATGCCATCGCCAATGTCAATCCACCCCGCGCGCTCGTCGCCAACTCGTCCCCCGCTTCTCGTCTTCCATCCCCCTCCCCAGCGCAATCGCACCTTGCGCGCCCCCCCCCCCCCCGATGCCGCCATGCCCCACGAAAGCGACTTCATCCTCACGCTGTCGTGCCCCGACAAGCCGGGCATCATCCACGCCGTCACCGCCGTCTTTGCTTCCCACGGCCACAACGTCCTCGACCTGCAGCAGTTCAGCGACCCCGTGTCCAAGAGCTTCTTCATGCGCGTGCACTTTGCGCCCCGGGAGGGCGTCGCCTCCGCGGAGCACCTGGTCGGCCCGTTTGACGCCCTGACCGGCCAATACGCCATGGCGTACGACATCCGGCCCGTCGCGCGCCGCATGAAGGTGCTCATCATGGTGTCCAAGATTGGGCACTGCCTCAACGACCTGCTGTTTCGCATGAAGGAGGGGCAGCTGCGCATCGAGGTAGGTTCAATGCAGCCCGCTCTATGTGCGTCAGGCAGGCAGGCAGCTTGCGGGCGGATTCCAAAAAAGCAAAAAAAAGAAACAAATAACAACCAAAGCAAAGCAAAGCAAAGCAAAGCACCCTTGCTAACGATGACGCACACGGTAGGTGCCCGTCATTGTGTCCAACCACGCCGACTACGAACCCCTCGCCAAGTCGTACGGCATCGAGTTCCACCATCTCCCCGTGACAAAGGACACCAAGGCGCAGCAGGAGGCGCGCATCCTCGACCTCGTCAAGCAGCACGGCATTGAGCTCGTCGTCCTCGCGCGCTACATGCAGGTCTTGTCGCCGACCCTCTGCGAAGCCATGTCGGGCCGCATCATCAACATCCACCACAGCTTCCTGCCGTCGTTCAAGGGTGCCAAGCCCTACCACCAGGCGTACGAGCGCGGCGTCAAGATCATTGGCGCGACGGCGCACTTTGTCACGGCCGACCTGGACGAGGGGCCCATTATCGAGCAGAGAGTCGCGAGGGTCGACCACGGCATGGACGCCAAGGAGCTGGTCGAGCAGGGATCCAATGTCGAGAGCCAGGTTCTGGCTGCGGCCGTGAGGTGGTATGCCGATAGAAAGGTGTTTTTGAACGGGTCGAAAACGGTTGTGTTTGGGTAGACAGTGGGCGTGGCCTTTTTTAGACGGGGTGCATGGTAAAGAGCGTACAAAGAGGAACATTTGCGTCGTATTTGTGTCTGTTGGGCCTGAGTTGTGCGGGAGAGAGCTGCGCAGAGGACAAAGACAGATTAGACGTGAGTTTAGTGACTTGATACCTTTCTTATACACATGGATCTTGGATTGTCCTTTCCAAGGCTCATCTTGCATTAAAGCGTTCATCATAATACGGCGCGCAGAACGGGCATCACCTTGACAACCGCTCCCTCGCGAGAAACACAGCGCTCACCACCAACCCCAGCCCTGCTAACCCGACCCCGGTGAACAGCGCGCCTCTGAACCCCTGCAGTTTCTCATCCATCGTCCTCCCCCGGCCATGGACTTGCACCTCGACCGTACCAGCGAACCCGACCCCCAGCGCGATTCCGTAATTGACCACCGTATTCACCAGGCTCGCCGCCACGCCCTGGTGCTTCTTGGGCACCGCGTCAGACAGGACCAGGGTGGCGGCGGGGAAGCTCATGTCCATGCCAAAGGGCATGACGAGCATGGAGACAAAGGTCTGGCCCCAGTACAACTGGTTTGCCGGCGCCGTGGCCGTCAGAATCGCCCCCGTGGTGAACGCCAGCAACGCCATGGTCATGACGCTCGGCGGCTTTACCTGCAGCGGGCCCAGCAGCTTGCCCGTCACGACGGCAGCGCAGGCGCCCGAGAAGACGACGGGGACGAACCACGCCGAGGTAGAAAGGGGCGATAACCCGCGGACATCCTCGAGCAGCTGGACGAGATACAGCGACCAGACGCCAAAGGCAGCCCATCCGCACGCCACCGCTGCGAGGACAAACACCACGTCGGCATTGATGGCGGCAAAGGGCACCAATGGCTTCTTGCTGATACGGAACTCGATGAATCCAAAGAGAAGAAAGAGCAGAAAGCCGAGCACGAGGGGCACGAGAATGGTGGGTGTCCCCCACCCATCGATGGGCGCCTGCGTCCAGGCGAGATTGAACAGAATCAATGCCACGACGCCGACAAGCGCGCCTCGAAGATCGAGCGTCTCCATCGAATCCCCCCATGCGAGGGGCACTGTCTTTTGAGGGGAGGGGCTGGGAATGGCATAGGTTCCCGTCACGGCCAGGACAGCCAGCCAGATGGCCATTGCCCAAAGAGCCCACGGCCACCAAGCGAGGGTCAGGAGGGAAGCGAAAACGGCGCCGGTGACGGCGCCAACCGGGGCGACTGCGCCGAAAAAAGCAAAGACCATGGCTTTTCGATGTCCAGGCGGGTAGGCGGCGCCAAGAATGGCGAGCGCGTTGGGCAAGCAGATGGCTGGGCCGATACCCTGCAGGACGCGCGAGAAGACGGCGAGCTTGTAGTTGGAGTAGACGCTCAGACCGGCAACCATGGACCACAGGGAGAACCAGGTCAGGCCGGTGAGAAGCATGCGCTTGTGGCCAAAGACGTCGCCCAGGCGGCCGGAGAAGAGGATAAAGGTGCCGATGGTGAGGGAATAGCCTGCTACAAGCCAGGCCAGCCGCGCGGGTTCAGTGATGTGGAAGCTCTGGCCTATGGTGCGGAGGAGGACGAGGGTCCCCATGTACGCCGCCTCTGTTTATCTCCCGTTAAATCCTCATCTTTGGCAAAAGGGTGGGGAAGGGAAGCCTGAATGAAGGAGGGGAGAGGAGGGACTGACGAGTGCAAAACTGCGCCATGCAAACGACGGCGACAAAGAGGGCCTCGCGCGGCAGGGAGAGCGACTCGGCAATCCATATCGACTCGGCCGCGGACAACTGCTGGGTAAGGTGGCCATTGGCCGTGCCTTGGTCTGCGTCAGGGGATTTGTCGTTTATGACAGGCATCGTTTTAGCATCGCTCAGCATTGCATCGCTGGTGCTTGAGGCCCGCTGAAACTTGGTGTCCGCGACGCACGCAGCCCGCGTGAAAATGGAGGAGGAAATTCTCTGTAGGATGGAGCCCAGGAGATATCCTGAAGCGAGGGGGGTCACTCCTGCAGCAATATAACAGCAGAAGCCGACTCGGCCGGTCACGTCCTCGCAGCTAATTAGTAAAGGCTGCATAGCGTTAGATAGCCGGGACGACTTGGATGACGAATTGGGGGTGGATGTGCCCGAGTACCTCGCAATAGGTACCAACCATACCTACCGTTAGGTACCTACCTCCTTTCTCTTGCGACTACCCAATTGGTTCAAGAGCAAGGAAAACAGCCGACCAACGCTAGACTCGTCAGGCAGTTTTATTCCGCCCGTCCCTCGATCTTGCCGAATGAAGATTCCGCATCCATCTTCGCCTCGCCTCAGCAGCCAGCGACCCTAGTTTGTGCCTGCTGGCCCGTTTACGAGCTGGTTTTGCCAAAGAATCACTGGGCACGGGCATGGACATGGGTTTCGATCGGGTTTTGGCACTTGGCGCATCAGACATCCGTCATTTGATGTGAGACATGAACGTCTCGAGTTCAGGATGTGTCCTTTTTGGTCCTTTCTAACCGAGAAGCCTCAGGTCTTTGGTTTCCCACCGCCCAAGTTGAAACTGCTGATCAGCCCCGAATGTTGTTTCCCCGCCCGCGGCCGGCGAGTTCTGCTTCAGAGGTGAACCCGATGGCTAGGACGGCCTGCAGACTTTGTCAGTGCCCACTGCCGAGCAGGGATCTGCTAGGCCGGTGTACAGCTGCCAGCCTGCAAAGGAAAGTCCCGCGAAAGGATCATGCAGGCTCCCAAGTTTCATGTGCTCGATAACGCACCTGCCCAGGCTGCCTGCCCTCCAACCTCGGTGGCAAAGGCCGACGCCCTTGAGGGCACGACGGACCCAACGACTGCCGAAAAGGAAACTTGTATTTTGCCGCTCTCAGATGGGTCAACGGCTCCTACTGACGTGAAGTTGGTTGCTTGACTAGCAGCATGGGAAAGGGAAAAGGTAAGTCCAGATAAAATAACGAAAATGCGGGCATCTCCTAGTACTAGTAACATCGACAGCCATTGGCACAGATTTATGATTTTGGACTAATCCATTTCCGTGCAACAAAAGGCTTGAGACAGAAACATCCCTGCCCAAATATAAGATCCATCATTTTCGCCTCTTGTCGTGTTTCCCATCGGGTGCCGTCTCCAAGGTTCGCACGATAGCTGCAGGTTGTATGCTAGCTTGAACTCATGAGTGAGGATGGAATCCAGCAAAGCCGCCGAGTGGCAGAGGCAAGTGCAATCCATGACATTCTCTTGCAACAGCACCCCACCTTGCAAGCAGAGCGGAAACAAATCCGTCGTGGTTGCAGTCGCGTCAGAGTGCAGGCCCTAGACGGCAGTACCCGATTGGCCGGGCTGACCAGGTGAATACAGATCTACTCAAACGAAGGCAACGGCATCATGAGCTCCCACTTGCACTTGCCGAGGTCTACGGGAACGCACATCGACGTTTGACTTGGGCATCGCGAATGATAAAAATGATAAACTTCAGGCTCCATCCAACGTTTCTTTCGAGCATCCGCAGTGGTCTCAAAACCCGGAACTCGGAACCCGGCGTCGCAGACATATTCCCCTTGCGTTTGGCTTTTTCTTTCTTCTCTTATCTTGAAAAAAAAAAAAAGGCCTTTTCAGCTTAACTTTCGCCATGTCAGACTGCGAATCGTCTGAGAAGCCCATACGTACGAGAAGCTTTGTCCAATCCATCGATGCAATGCATTCAATTTCCTGATTCATCTGCTTATACCACGCTCTGTTGGTCAAAATCATGCTAACGGCATCCCAAGGACACGGCAGCCGCCTCGGCAATCTCAGCCCCTCGCAGATTGAGCATAAACGTGCCATGGACCGCAAAGCCCAACGCATCAGACGCGCCAAGATAAAGGACTACATTCGAAGTCTGGAAAGGGAGATATTTGAGCTTCAGACGTACCACAAAGACACGGCGCTTGTGCAGCAACTGCTTCACAGGAATGACGTGCTGGAGCAGCAACTGCGCCGACTAGAGATGACTCACCTGCGTCCCCGGGCCGGAGACGGCATCCAGTATGACGCCCCTGCCTCGAGCGTCAGGCAGGAACAAGCGTACATGGTGCCTCGGAACTTTGCGATGTGCCTCGACTGCTTGCCAGCTCCCTGCGTCGGGCTGGCGCCCATGCCTGCAGTGTACTCTCTTGACCCGCAGACACAATCGACTACTCCGGAAAAGGGCTACCATACCACTGCTGCTGCTGCCGCTGCCGCTGCCGCATATAGCCCCGACGACTACGTTTGCCATGACCGGCCGGGACCTCTTGGCAGCGCAGTTGGCGACATGCACGCATCCAACGCCTACAACGCGGGTACCGACTTTTTTGTGTGCAAGCCGCAGCCTTGAGCCATGTCATCGGTGTGGGGTTTCAATCAATTGCCAGGAGCCTTTGGCGGGCTTGGTCCCCTTGAAAGAGGCAGTGAGCTATTGTATGATGTGTTGATCGATTTGGGACGTTGATGCTCCATGGCCATTCTGACGGCGGGCTGCGGCTTGTGTTTCGATTTCTCTTGCTTTCGTTTTGGCTGCCTTTTCCTTCTTCTCTATCTTCTACGGAGTATTCTTTCCGTTAATATCTTCCCCCTGCCCCCCTCCCCCCTTTTTTTCCCTTTTGGAATGGCTGCTTTTGTACGTGACGCTGAACGTGAAACATGACCCACGTGGAATGTCACCATACCAAGTTACCACAGTGATGAGTCCAGCCTCACTGTTGTTCATCTTGTTCCGCGTCATGTTCAAGAGGACTTATGCTAGCTGGGTTGTGAGTAGTATTGTTTGAAAGACAGGGTGTTGTTCTTATACTGCTTAATACTCTTTTATCAATCCCTGTCCTCCATAATCTATTTAATATATTCATTCAACGATCCAAGTGAGTCCTTTTCCTCTCAAACCCTGGACGAAAACACTCTTGGCAATGATGTCATGGTATCGTGTTGTGGCAGTACCAGTCAGAGCGGCCATCGCCAAACAGTTTTCAATGTAATCCTGCGATGGACCATCCTTGAGATGTCTAGCGAACGAAATTCCTCCTATTCCTAACGATATAGGAAAGGAGGATGTAGCCATGCCGTGCTCCATTTTTATATGGCTGTTAGCGTCTTCGCTATTACTAGATTCTTCCTCCTTCCTAATTTCTAATACTTCTAAAGACAGTTCTAGTACTGTTTTCAGAGGTATCGGCAGAAAATGGGGGTGCCGTTAGGGAGAGGATGATGAAGTGGATGATGTGTCTCCCAGCTCTGGCGGGGAAGGAGTCTGGTAAATGTTGTGTCTAAGTTCAACGGATAATGGGCCAGAGAACTTCGAGGGAGGGTTTGAAACAGTTCCCTGGTCGGTGTCTTGTTTTTGAGGTTTAGTTTTTTAAGACTGTGAAACAGGTTCCGGGGAAAGAAACAAAGAATCTCAAGGGATGTAAGAAGGTAGGTGAGGGAAAACTTCAAGAAGCCACAAGAGATTATTTTCGACTAAAGAAATTTGTCGACCATGTAGTAAAGGGACAGTCGTAGGAATCCCACGTATGTTAAAGAGGTCGATTGACGATGACATTTGACTGAAAGCTTGACTAGAGGTTGATTGAGGTGAGATTGATGGTATTGATTGACGAGAATTGTTTGACGTCTATTCCCAGTCGCCCTCCTTTACATTATCGTTCATTTCATCAACTTCAAAAGCGTAGGCGAACTCCAGCGTGTTATAATAACATATGCGTGGCAGGTTTTATGCTTCTTGTTCGCCAATTGTTCCTCATTCTTGTAGGAAATTGTCACGTAGTTCGGGTCGTCAACTGTTACAATCTGATCCCATTCTCTAATTCTGGTAGTGTGGTGAACCTTACTCCTACAATTAATTAGAAATAAGTCTTTTACTATTTATAAAAGCCTTCCCGAATGAATGTTGCTTTCAGGTTTAGCTTGTGTTCCCGCGCCGCGTGATATGTAAGGACAATGCAGTCCCGCATGTCGGCTAATGGCATAAACATTATATATAAAAGTAAAGTTTGACGTCTTTTATGGACGCATTTATCAAAATATCATGATATGAATATATTGATGATGATGACGGATCATGAACTAACATACAGGCCGGAGGCTTGGAGAGAAGAGAAGTGCCATAAGGCACGATCATTTAGTGTGTGTGAAGAGGCTTGCCATGATATACATGCCATGTGAAATTGCCGGTCTTGGCGGCTCCAAGACGCATGATGATGCCTTGCTCGATTCCCCGCCTGTATCTGAAAACGTGTTAAAAAACGACGAAAGGAGTCATGGAGATGTCGAGGTTGTGTACGCTTGGCTAATCATGCTTTGATGGGCTCGAGACACAGGCACAAAGACACAGGCACAGAGATGAATGCTACACGAAGCCAGAAAAGCAATCAACCCCAGAGCCATGGTTGAAATACATCAAACCAACAGCGTGCGTCTATCCCGGGAACCCATCTACCACCTATACACGACCTGCGTAAACGCAACATCGGCTGTGCTCGCCTTGCTGTACCGAATGACGCAGCCACGAGCCTCGTCCGCCATGCCATCCGGTCCGCAGACAACCACTGCTGCCGTGGGACCACTACCCTCGACAAACGCGCGCACAACGGCATCAATACTCGGCCGGGCGTACCTGAACCTGGCATCCGGCCCGTATCCCTCCGCGTGCGTCGAATCTGCCGGCAGTGGCCCCCCCGACCCAGTAATGTACACCTCCAGGGCGAATCTCCCCTCAGCATGCGGCGAGCTCTCCGCCCACTGGGCATCATTCGCCAGCACCTCCCTTGCGAATGCCTCCTGGGGAACCGCCCAGACCAGCCTGGCGCGCGGCCCCATCCGTCGGTCCACGAGCCCCCGAACGTACGGCAGGACGGCGGTGATGCCGCTCCCGCCAGCGATGAAGAGCACGCTGGCGTACTGCCCGAAGTTGGCTTCGGCGCCGTACGGGCCCTCCAGCACAACGGTCGGCCTGCACTTGCCGGCGGCGTTTTCAAGCTGCTCGCGCAACCGCTTGGTGATTCCGTGCCTGGGCCGGATCATGAACGTCAGGCTCGCCGGGCTGCCTGCGCGGAGTCCCGCGTCGCTGCTCTTTTCGCCGGCATGCGGCGTTGCTGACGACCAACCGGCAAGGCTGAAAGGGTGGCTCTCCCATGGGCGGCGGCCAAACGAGAGGAAGTAGTGCTGGCCGGGGTTCTGGCGGGCGGGGATAGCGGAGGGATGGACTTGCAGCCGGATCATGCCGGTCTCGGGGGCGAAGCTGGCGACGGCAGGAGTGTGGCCGCCCGTCAGGAGCTTGTGGTTGAGGATGACGATGCGCGCGATCCGAAGGAGGTAGTCGGAGGCCCAGATGGCGACGCATGTCCACGCCCAGACGCGGTATGCTCCGCCAAACTGGGTTTTGATATGCCTGAGGGTGTGAGCAACGCGAGGCTCAAAGGTAGAAGTGACCAAAGAATAAAAAAAAAGAAACGGAGCAACGGAGCAACGGAAAAAGAAACAAAAAAACAAGACGTACTCGTAAAACGCGGCCAGGGCCACTGCCGACAGAGCTATGTGCGCGAGCTTGAAGGCTTCATAGTAACGGCTTCTGAGGCCGAGAGCAAAGACGGTCGACAACACCATGGCCGCAATTGTCTTTGGATTCGTCAGATAATACGCTCTCATGCTGGGACGAACGAGGAACCCACCAATATGCCGTAAAGAAGAGTCTTATCTTGGCGCAGTTGCGACTGCAGGTAATCCCAGCCCTTGTCTGACTTGTTTAGCAGCCGCACCACGTCGCTAGGCGGTCGGCTTCCTTACCACAGACGTAAAAGGCGCAAAACACGGCGCCGTGAAGAACGCCCTCTACAGCCAGGACGATGGCCACCCAGCGGTGGAAGAAGCTAAAGGTTGCATAGCTCCAGCCCGTCATGTAGACCAGCGGGTTGGATCTGCTGCCGAACAGGAAGACCCAGGGCAGACTGGCAGACATGAGGCTGCCGAGGCGGTCGGCAAAGTAGCGAAGAGCTTGGACCTTTTTGCTCGAATAGCTGCGGCACACAGTCAGCCAGTTCTGGAGGGAAGGCAAAGGAGGGTCTGGCGTCTCACTAGTAGTTTTCGTCGTAAAGGGGGTAATGGGCCGCACTTGCTGCGATGTGGACGGTTATATAGAGCGCGATGACTGTGGCGCGGGGCTGGCCTCGAAGCATGAATTGTTTGTATCTCGTGGCTCTTTTCATCCGATGCAGCAGCTGGTGCCGCGGGAGAGCGCGCCGGACGAGCGGGCGCATCCGGGCGGCCATGCCGGCGAGCAGCACGAGGGCCCAGAACCCGTAGCAAGTCCACCTGGGCAGTTATCAGAAAACACAATCAGAAACTAACAAGAAAAAACGGCCGGGTTGTGAGACGCCCTTGCGCACCTGACGGCGTTGTGGTAATCCCGCATATGGCTGTACGTAGCCGTGGAGCGATACACCACCGCCCAGCTCCGGGCAGACGGCAGAGCCACCCCGGGCACCAAGTCCTTCTGCGCCAGCTCGACCGTCGGCAGGGACGCGAGGAAGCCGGCGCTGACGTTGCTGCTGGCCTCGTGATACTCAGCCAGGCTGACCGTCCGGGAGGAGTTTTTACACGCGCCCTGCCACCAGCCGATTCCGGGCTCGACGTCCTCCTCGGCGCAGTGGGCCACGACGCAGTAGTAGGTCGACCGCACGCGGAGCTCGTTTGCGCAGGCGGCCTGGTCTTTGTCACCCGTGCCGGCGAACCTGGGCCGCAGGAGCGAGTAGTAGCACGACGCCACGCAGACCTGCCTGCCCACGGGCTTAGCCGCGTTCGCGCACGCGGCGAGGGCAACGAGGACGGGCAAGAGGAGCATACTGCCTATGAGACTGTCAAGTTGGCAAAGAAGACACGCGCGCGCTCTGGGGAAAAGGAACGTTTATGTTGATGCAGGAGGATGGAGGGGGACGGGATTGGCCCCCCCGAGCGCATTGTTGACAACTGGCAGCTTGGAATCTCGGCCGCTCTCATGCTACCCCTCCGCGACTTGCGGCATCGGCGAGACTTGTCCTCGCTGGGCAGGTAGCGGCTCAGTACTTGGATGCGCATGGCAAGCGACGAGGTGGAGATTGATAAGACTGGTGCGATTGATAAGGCGGCGTTTCGGCGCACTTCGGGCGGATGCGGATGCAGCTGCAGGGATCGGAGCAGGCGCTAGTCATGGCCTATCAGGCTGAAAGGGTAAATGGGCGTTTAAAGAGACGTGGCAGAGTGGCGGGTCGGGAGCGGCGGGCGTGTGCGGCGAAGTCGCTGTTGAGCGGAGCAAGGTGGCGGCGGCGGCGGCGGCGGCGGCGCCTGTGAAGGCCGTTCTCGCTTGGTAACATGAAAACGACTGGCGAGGTGGAACGGACGGGTTGCCGCGGCCGGTTGCTCGCGCCGTTTAAGTGTCTCCGGGGGCCATTACCCGTGTCGTGCCTCGGCGGCACAGCAGGCCGGCAGCCCGGAGCCGGCGAGCGTCGGCGGCATGCCATCCGGAGGCGTTGGTTTTGCCAGGCCGCGACAAGCGACGGCATGGAATAACAAAGTCAGTCGTCAGAGACTGGTGCGCAAAAGCCACCGATGTCATGTCGGCTGAGCCGCTGGTTCCTAGATACTAGGTCTTGTTGCCAATGCCGCAGGTTTGGTACGATGCTGACGGTAGAGCGGACGGGGGTGCCGTCTCTCGTTGCAGCTTGCCCAGGGCGTCAAGGCATGGCAAGACGACATGTCTTGCCAGCCGCCCGGGCTTGCAGCAAGGGGGTTCTTGAAAACCGGAGGCGATCCAACGTTACACTGACTTTGATTGGGGGGACGTGGCATGCCATGCCATGCCATGCCAGCCATGCCGTCGGTCGGAAGCCGGCAGGCCAGGGCACAGGGCTCAAGACGCAGGCTTTGGGAAGGGCCGAGGGCCAGCTTCTTTATCCGCTGTCGATTTTCCAGCTGGCCAGGCCATATTCCGGTCACCCGCTCATGCCAACCGCAAGTCGATATCCCCTCTGCAGCCAGGCACCTCCGAGGCCTCCGCCGCCCAAATCAAGCTTTTGTCACGGAAATCTGCCCAGGCGCGGCATGTCTCAGACGCTGTTGCCGTCGCGCTCCCCCGGACCTGAGACTCGCAGCCGCCCAAGACAGCAGCGCGAATCCCCAAGGTGCCTATGTCCATCTGCACGGCGTCGCTGTGCCGCAACTGCCTAGCGGCCCCCATCTGATGGATAGCCGGGGGCGTTTTGCTTGCCATTCCAGTCACCGACGGGCGGCGCGGCGACTTACAAGGCTAACCGGGTAGGCCAAGGCAGCCGGAAGGGGAATGCAAAGCGAAGAGGGCTAAAAAAGGAAAGAAAAAAAGGAAAGAAAGAAAGCAGTCACCGCTGCGTTGGATGCCTGGTTGCCCGCCCGGCTGAGCTGAGCAGCCTGCTTTGGCCTGACCTGGCCGGCCTGAGTCCTGACCCGAGCCATGTGGCTATGCAAGGTTCATGCATCCATCCCTGCTCATCCCTGCCCATGCCCTCCCATGCCATCCCATTGATACCATCCCATGCCTGCCAGACATGCCAGACATGCCCTCCCGGCGACCTGGTGCATCGCATCGCATCGCGTCGCATCGCATGGAATCTCCCCCTTCCAAGGCACGCACAGCTGCCACGAGACAGGCACAGGCACAGGCACGGGCACCTAGGCACCCTTCGGCCATGGCGTCATGCCCCCCCGAGAGGGAAGTCTATTCCCGACGAATCTGTCTGGAGCGGCTTGCTTCCGTCTTTGTTCGGCTCGGCTGCCAGGCCAATGGCGCAAGGCCGTCATTTGCGACAGTCGACCTCGTCCCATTCACGTGCCGCCCCAAAATGCATGCCTACTACTTTGTCCGGTCGGATTGCACTCGGCAGAATTGTTTCTTTTTTTTTCCTTTTGCTTTTAGGTTGCTGATGTGCCTTGGTGGCCGCCGGCCTGCCTGCTGGGCGAGCTGCGCTGAAGCCTTGTTTCTACCCTACCCTAGCGTCGAGCAACAGCACCCTGCTTACGAGATTTCCTAAGAATAACCCCGCGTCATGTCATCCGCTTACTACAAGCCCGCTGCCTTGCTGGGTCCGGCTCACGAGACTGGCCGGTGGTGGGCGACCTTGGGGGAGGGCTGCCCAGGCTGACCGGGCCGGCTGTTGACGACGAGGCTGTGTTCCACAGCCCGTTGAGACAGCACTTGGGGCAGAAACCGTCGCTGGTGTTGAGGATGCAAGTGGAAAAAGAAAAATCACCACCGTCTTGTTACATGGTTTCCAGCTCGTTTGAGCTGACAACGTTCTAATGCCTGTCCCGGCCGAGGACGCCGCAAGAGAGCGTGGCAATCCTTCAACGAGGCTGGACAAGAACTGTCTGCCTGGGCACTTGGACGCGATGCAATGTATAAAGAAGACGGCTATTTTGCGAGATATTCTTCTTTTTATTTTTTAATTTTAGTTTTAATTTTAGTTTTATTTTTCATTCTCAAATTCTCATCGATTATACAGCGTGCAGAGTAATAGCGCCTAGTATTCATACCTTGTCCCCATTATCAATGAGTTCAAAACTTTATCAACGCCTGTCTTCAGAGTGTGACGATGCATGTAGCGCCGACGCCAGCTTGGGCGCCCCCCCGCGAATATCAAAGCCGGTCGAGGCTCTGCAGTATTCATATGATTGCGTCGTGATTGGCTCCGGGTACGGCGGCAGCATAGCAGCGTCGAGGATGGCCAGGGCCGGCCAGTCCGTATGTCTCCTCGAGAGGGGACAGGAACGATGGCCGGGAGAATACCCCTTGACCTCTAAGCAGGCCCTGAGGCAGGTCCGTCTGTCAGGTCATGTTGGAAAACCATTTTCAGAGAGCACCAAGGTGCAGTGCGGGAACCGAGACGGCATGTACCACATTGTCGTAGGGCACGGCCAGACTGCCGTTGTTGCCAACGGTGAGCACATCTGCTTCTGAAATGCTTACACCAGGCTGACCTCTTGTTTCCCCGTGCCGTTTTCCGCAAGTTGCAGGCCTTGGTGGTGGCAGCCTCATCAACTCCAACGTCTTCCTCGAGGCCGACGCCGGAACGCTGGCCATGGAAGTCTGGCCGCCGCAGATCCGCAACGATCCGCAGTGCTTGGAAAAGTGTACGTCTCGGACTTGCAGTCCCGCCGCGCGTTGGCCGTTTCGTACCCCTGACCGACGCTAGATTATCAAAGAGTCCGCCGGGTGCTGGAGCCCGAGCCGTACCCGGACGACTGGCCCGCGCTGCACAGAACCCAGGTGTTCCGAGAGCAGGCCGAGAGGCTGGGCGTCCCGAAAGACCGCTTCCGCAAGGTGCCGCAGACGACTCGCTTCCGTCCCGGCCGGAACGCCTGCGGCGTGGCCATGGCGCCGTCGACGCGCTCGGGTCACGACACCACGGGCCTCAACGACGGCTCCAAAACGACCACGCTGGTGACGTACCTCGCCGACGCGTGGAACTGGGGGGCCGAGCTCTTCAGCCAGTGCGAGGTGCGGCACGTGGAAAAGGTGCGCGACGAGCGCGGCGGCTACCTTGTGTTCTTTATCTCGCACCAGCGCCGACAGCAGCAGCGCGGGAGCGGATGGCAGCCGCCGCTGCGGTGGGTTCACGCGCGGAGCGCCGTGTTCCTCGGCGCCGGGGCGATCGGCACCACGGAGATTCTCCTGCGGAGCAAGGCCATGGGGTTGTGCGTGAGCGATACCCTGGGCGAGGGCATGAGCGGCAACGGCGACATGCTGGCGTTTGGGTAACTGCCCCGAGGTCAACTCTACCGGGTCGTCGTGCGCAGCTAACAGCAAACGCGTCACAGATACAACACCGACCGCCGCGTAAACGCCATGGCGAGTGCGCAGGCAGCACGCCGAGACCCCGTCGGCCCAGCCATCAACGCCGCCATCGACATGCGCGGACAGCCGGGCAACCCCCTCGACGGCTTCGTCATCCAGGAGGGCGCGGTACCGCCAGCGCTGTCGCCCCTGCTGCAACCCCTGCTCGACGTCAGCTCGGTCTTGTCCGGATCCTCAGTCCCCAAGAACATGCGAAAACGGCTGGCGCGCTGGAAGAGTCGGCTGCGCGGCCCGTATGCCTGCGGCGCCATGCAGAAGACCCAGGTGCTGCTGGCCATGTCTCACGACAGTAAGTCTTGTGCTTCGACAGGACCGGCTCGGCGAGCTGACAAGAGGAATCCTGCAGGCAGCCAAGGCAGGTTGAGACTGGAGAACGACGAGCCCCTCCTGCAGTTCCAGCAGGGCAGCGGGAGCGACCGCGTGACCAGGGTGCGCTCACTACTGGCCGAGGCGGTTGAGGCGGTCGGGGGGACGCCCGTGTACGACCCGGGCTACGGGGTGCTGGGAAACCACCAGGTGACTGTTCATCCGCTCGGGTAAGATGGACCGGAAAACCCCTGCGCGCCTTGCCGTGCGGTTTTGCTGACAAGCGTAGGGGAGCGACAATGTCGCGAGACAACACCGGGGCCCACGGTGTGACAAACCACGCCGGAGAGGTCTTTTCGGGCACCGACACGTCCGCCACGCACCGCGGGCTCGTTGTCGTCGACGGGGCCGCCGTCCCTGCCGCGTTGGGAGTCAATCCGCTGGCCACCATCTCGGCCCTGGCGGAGCGAGCCGTCGACGAGTACGCCCGCACGGCTGGGCTGGTCATCAGCAAGGAGCACAACGGCAGCATCGACTTTGCCGCCGGGCCGGGCCGTCTGCCGCAGCGCCCCCTGCGGCAACGCCATGCCGACGCAGAAAAGCAGCCCGACCCGGCTGCTGCCCCCGACGGCCACTCCAAGCAGAGCCCGGCCTCCGCTCACGGCCAGCCCCCCAGTATCGCCTTTACCGAGTGCATGGCGGGCTTCGTCCACGCCAGCACGTCGGCCGCCGCGTGCGCAGAGGCGGACTTCGCACCGTCTTACCGCGTGGCCAAGCTCCGAGGAGAGACGGCGCGGCTGCTCGTCCAGGCGGACGTTTCGGAAGCGCCGTGGCGCCAGCACGGCGTCTCGGGCCGCCAGTACAGCGGCTCCATCAATGGCACGTTTGTGTGCGCGTCGCTGCCCGGATCGCCGTTCATGATCCGCCGGGGGGACCTGCAAATCTTCCAGCCGGCGGAGGCGCCTCCCGAGACGAGCAGGTTCGTGTACGACTTTGACATGGCGGGGACCGATGGGCGGCTCGTCCGCTTCTACGGCTACAAGACGGTTGATGCGTCGACATCGTTTAGCCCGGTGCGTCTGTGGAAGGCGCTCACGACCCTGTTTGTCTGCATCACGGAGCTGAATGACCAAGAGGCGGCCAGGAGGGAGGAAAACGGGGCGCAACGACGTGCCGCGCCGGCTCAGGGGCGGGTTCTCGCCCAAGGCATCCTGCGGCTGGGCGTTCGGAGCTTCCGGAAGCAGCTCCTGGGCATGGAGGCGGCCGGTGATACTATCCAGGACAGGACGAGGAACATGAGCCGGTTTATGCGATACTTTGCCGGCAAGGCGCTCGGCCATCTGCTGCTGCCGCTGCAGCCGCTGCGGTACGCCACGACCACGACGGCTGCCCAAGCCGCCTACGTGAACCCGACGTCGCCGACAAGGTCCTACACCATTGTCGCCAGCGACGGCGTGCAGACCGTGCTACACATGTGGGAGCCGGAGCCGCGCGTGTCTGCCGACCAGCCGCCCGTGGAGAACCTGTTTATGATTCCCGGCGCCTCGGTCGACCACCAGATTTTTGCGCTGCCCACCATCCCGCTCAACGCGGTCAACTACTTTACCCGCGCAGGCTACCGGGTGTTCGTGACGGTCCACCGCATCGGGCTTCAGGATGCCGGCCGCGGCGACGGCGACAGCTGGACCACGTACGACGCCCGACTCGACCTCCGCGCCTGCATCCAGTTCATCCGGCAGTTCTGGTCGCCGGCCAAGCTGTACACCATCGCGCACTGCATGGGCTCCGTCGCCTTTGCCAGCGGCCTCCTCGACGGCACGATCCCGGCCGACTGGATCCGCGGCATCACTTGCAGCCAGGTCTTTGCCCACCCGGTCTGGAGCCCCAGCAACGTCGTCAAGAAGGCGTCGCCCGTGCCGCTCGACCGGCTGTACGCCCGCCTCGCCGGCGGCTGGTTTGACTGCCGCCCGGGGCCGTGCGACCGGCCCGTCCAGCGTGCCATCAACCAGCTCCTGCGGTTCTACCCGGACAGCGCGCGCGAGCGCTGCTCCAGCGCGGCCTGCCACCGCACCACCTTCCTCTTCGGCCGGTGCTGGGCCCACGAGAACCTCAACCGCGCGACGCACGACCACATCGACCGCTTCTTTGGCGGCGCCAGCATGGCCCTCATGCAAATGCTGATGCAGATGGACGGCAACGTGACGGGCAACGCGCCGGGCTACAAGGTGCTCACCGGCGCGGAGAACGTGGAGCGGCTGCGGGGGATCCCCATCTTTCTGTTCTCGGGCGAGGCGAGCGACGTGCTGTCGCCGGCGGCGACGGAGAAGACGTACGCGCTGCTGTGCAGCAGGTTCGGACTGGCAGCCGAGGGGGGCGGCATCCAGTACCGGCGGAAGGTGTTTCCGGGGTATGGGCACCTTGACTGCTGGATGGGGCGGGACGCGTGGAGGGACGTGTATCCCAGCGTGAGGGAGGAGGTGGACAGGGTCGTGCGGGGGGTTGAGAGGCGGTAGGGGTGGTTGGAATTGATGATGAGATTTATGGAGTGATTCAGCTGGCTGTGAGGGCCGCCTTGAGAGGCGGGGATGGAGTTCAGGGACGTTTGACGTAGAAAGCGAGCTGCAGAGCTGTGTAGTATTTGTTTCGTGATTTGCAGTCATGCTTTGGGTTGGTGTAGATGGCGAGCTGCCAAGATACACATTAGTTGCGTCATGGATTTGCTAGATGTACTTTTATCAAAAGTAAGCTTCAAGCTATGTAGTGGTTGTACCGTGAATTTGATAGACATGTCAGGCCACCTGGAAAGGGCCGCTTTGAGGCGCAGTATATTTCGGATGCCGGATGCAGTAACAGCTGCAGCTGTCACTTGCAGCGCAACTCGATAGCCGCTTCTTACGCTTCTGTCGTTTGCAAGAAATCTACCATTTTTATACCCGCATAAGCCCATCAAGTTGGATCTCGAACCTCGTCGACCATCTTCTGCATTTCACCGCCGGGCTGCTGCACGTGTCGTACTTACCGTCCGTGTGCAAGAGGAGAGCTTGTCTCGGGTCTCAGCCAGAGGTGAACCGCAGCGATGGTGTAGTTTAAGGAGCAACCTCTCTGCTGCCCGTCAGGCCGTTAACACCTCGTAGTAGTCTATAAATATCGGGGTAAGGTGAAAAGGTGCTGCATGCAGTGACCGCCCTACAAGGTTTACAATGGGAGCGGCATGGCAGCATCGTCATTCAGACGCAGGAGACGCCTCGTTTTAACTGTCCTCTCGGAGCTTGAATCCGAGAGACTCAAAATTTGCAGCCCTTTGTGCATGATGACATGAGCGTGAGCTGGGGACCCTGGTCAACAGCCAAGTTTTATCAGTTTTACCAGGCCCGTCGATGAACATGGCGGATGGCACGCTTGATCGTCTGACACGACTGGCAGACTGGTGTCTTGTACGTGCTTCCGAGTGGGAGATTCGGTGACTTAAATGGCCAGCGGCAGCTTAGCCCTGTCCTGGCGCAACGTAAATCCTGGTGCCACAGATTCTGAACCTTGCTGGCAAGGGACGTGACACGACGGACTGCTCGTCAGACAAACACGTCCTGTCGCCGCCTCGGCTTCGCGCCAGCCTAGTCTCCAGCGATATCGATTCTGCAAATTAAAGACGTTCAGGCACAGCAGCGCGATTCATGCGCTGCCGGAAAGCTGGCTCCGTCAGGGGTACCCCCTGCCCCGGTTGGCCAGCCTCGACTGGCCCTGCCCGCCGTCATTGCATTGCCGTGGGAAAGGAAAAGCCCTGGGCTTCGGTTTAGCCTACATGGCGGGTGCAGGAGCAAAGTCCTTGCCCGGCATCGCTCAAAGAAAAGCTGGCGGGTTCTCACATCAAACCCCCTTAACATATCCCTCATCACCCGCGTTAAAGAGACGCTCGCGCGCACCATCCGCCGCCATGGCTCGCTCCCGCACAATTCTCCTGCCGGCACCATCCCGGCTGTGCTCCCGAGCCAATACAAACCGACCATTCGAGCTGAAATGGCAGAGCAAGCCAGCGCTCCAGAGGCGGCCGAGGCACAGCAGCCGGCCGCCGGCTTCCACGACGCAGTGTTTGGCAACCTGACGGAGAAGACGCCGAATTACCGCAGCGTGAGTTTGGTCCGCACCGCCTCGCTGACTCGAAGGAGCTGACGTCCGCCCACGGTGATTTAATTCAGCTGGGATGGCTGGCCACCGCCGCCCTCATGATGAAGACGCAGATCGGGCTGGGCGTGCTCTCCATACCCGCCGTGTTCGACACGCTGGGCCTGGTGCCCGGCATCGCGTGCCTGCTCGCCGTCGGGGCCATCACCTCATGGTCCAACTACATGGTGGGCGTGTTCAAGCTGCGCCACCCGGAGGTGTACGGCGTCGACGAGGCCGGCGCGCTAATGTTTGGCCGGCTCGGCCGCGAGGTCCTCGGCGCGTCATTCTGCATCTGTAAGTGCCGGCTCCGGCTCCGCGGAAACCGAGAAGCGAGAAGCGAGAGGCTGAGATGAGAGGCTCCTGGCCGGAGCGAGCCAGTCTGGGTCTTTGTCGCCGGGTCCGGCATGCTCGGCATCTCCATCGGCCTCAACGCCGTGTCATCCCACGGCGCCTGCACCGCCGGGTTCGTTGTCGCCGCCGCCGTGGTGGGCTTCTCACTCGCGAGCATCCGTACCCTCGGCCGCATCAGCTGGATCGCCTGGGTAGGCCTGGTCTGCATCCTCGTGTCGAGTGAGTGGCATCCCACCGTCGCCGGGATTTCCCGCGCATGGCTAATTTGAAGCCCGCAGTCTTTGTCGTCACCGTCGCGGTCGCTCTGCAGGACCGCCCGGCGGCCGCGCCGCGCGACGGGCCCTGGACATCCGACTTTCAGCTGTTCAAGAAGCCCAGCTTTGCGGCGGCCGTGTCGGCCGTGTCCTCGCTCGTCTTTTCCTACGCCGGCGCCCCGGCCTTTTTCAGCAT
Organism: Ustilaginoidea virens; assembly: GCF_000687475.1. Lineage (NCBI taxonomy): Eukaryota > Fungi > Ascomycota > Sordariomycetes > Hypocreales > Clavicipitaceae > Ustilaginoidea > Ustilaginoidea virens. The sequence goes on along the minus strand of NC_057320.1, from coordinate 4,963,314 downwards.
CGCGTCCGAGATGCGCGACCCGCGCGACTATAACCGCGCCCTGGTCGTCTGCCAAGCCGGCGTGACGTCGGTCTTTGTCGTCATCGGCACCGTCGTCTACTATTTCTGCGGGTCGTACGTTGCGTCGCCCGCGCTGGGGTCGGCCGGCCCGCTGGTCAAGCGCGTGGCGTACGGCCTGGCCCTCCCGGGGCTCGTGGCCACAACCACGCTCGTTATCCACGTGAGTTTTCTCTTTTCGGTTTCACGCTCCCGGGGTGAGGTGAGAGGCTCTGACCACCTGCCTGCCAAGTTGCCTGCAAAGCACGCCTTTCTGCGGCTGCTGCGCGGGTCCAGCCATCTCACGGCCAACAGCTTCGTGCACTGGTCGGTCTGGCTGGGGTGCACGCTGGCAATCACGCTGGCGGCCTACCTGATTGCGAGCGGGATCCCGTTCTTCGGCGGCCTCGTGTCTCTGGTGGGTGCCCTGCTCGGCACGCTGATGGCCTTCCAGCCGATGGGGTGCATGTGGTTGTACGACAACTGGAGCGAGGGCAGACGGGCCCCGTCGCCGGGCTGGGCTTGCATGGTGGCATTCAGCGTCTTCGTCGTGGTTTCCGGCACCTTTTTGATGGTGGCCGGCACGTACGGCTCGGTGGTGGGCATCGTGGACGCGTACGACCGGGGGGAAGGCTCCGCGGCATGGACCTGCGCGGACAACTCGAATTCCGTGGCGTCGTCCTGAGAGGACGCGGGAAATGGCATCGCGAAGACTGCAAGATTGGTATCCCGAGCGTGGCTGAACAACGCAACACCGGCCATGGTGCCTGTGAGCGATGAAAAAGTCCCCTGGGCACCAAAGAACCCAGCAGGGTTCGGCGGGCTTCTCATCTTGCAGAATAGAAGCAGTGCCATTGCATGCAATCTTGCTCTTTTTCATCACGTCGGGGGTCATACGCCCTGTGAGCAAGCTTGAGTAAGCCTTTCGACCGCGAATGACGACCAGTCCAATGCTGCTGCGTAGGTAGTTTCCATGCCTGGTTATCCCGCTGCATACCCCAGCAGCCTGTAGTCATGTCCCGGTTTTTCCATCAGCACCTCGCCCTCGCGTGAGTGTCCGAGACGAATATCGGCTATACGAGTAGGCGGCGACGGCGGCAGCTTAACTCTCGCTTTAATCATCACTGCTGCAGGCGTAACGAGAGGCCTAGCTCGTCCCAACTGCTGATACAATTTCCTACAACGAGCCGCAAGCACAGACGGTCCTTTCCAGGAGCTCACCTCCAAGATGGCTTCAACTTGTGGTGAACTGAAAACGTGGTTAGTCACATGGTGCCAGAGCGATCACGTTCCCTGTTTCCCCATAATCACTCCCTGGCCGTAAATAACGGGCAGGGAAAGACGCCATTCAGGAAGGCAAAGATGCAGGGGTCTCGTTCTCTATACATTGATTTAGTATTGATATGCACATTGTGTCTTTACCTATGAGCTGGGCAGCATCCGCTAGCTTCCATGTGAAACAGACATGCCGTATCAAAAAAGACAAAGTCGCAAGCATGGATATATGCAGGTGCCGCTGGTCCTCGTTACCATAACATACAAGCCGGCCGCAACTTCGCAAGGCATGACTTCATCTTGTGCGGAAAATATACAAGGAGCAAAACAGAGCCAGCGAACAACCAAGGAATGCATTGCTCTTTTGTTAATTCAACATCCTGATACGCCGCCTGTGATACAGCCGCAAGCTCAAGGGTAGCTAGTAAGACATTCTTGCGACCCAACTTCCGTAATTTCCATTATCGGTCGAGTCGTTCAACATGTTCCGTTTGACGCGGGACATGAAACGGAATGGCCTTGCCAGAACGGCAGAAAGATTGTTTTTAGCGTGAACGTATGGTACAAGCTTCTGTCACTGTACAAAGATATAATTTGTGTCTTTGATGCGCGTCCATGATTGTTGCATTTTGGTAAACCCGGCCTCGGTGATGAAAAAGACCGGCAACCTTACCGGCGCCTTGCCATGGGCGTCTCTCTCGTTACCTGCAGATTTCTTGACGCGGCTATTCCATCGTCAACAGTTGTTGCTGCGAGGCATGCGACGCGCCGCGGTCAGAATAGAATCTGTGCAGCGGAAACTGCCCAGCCATTCGTAGCAAGGATGAAAATTTCCGCTTGCGAATGCCGTACTAGTCCCGCAAAGCTCATTGGAATCCTTTTCAATTCAAGACCAAAGACGCAGAAAAGACTTCCGCGCAAAAGAAGACAGGTTGCGTCGGTGATGCTGGTGCAGCACGCCGTGGCAGGACGCTCGTTCCCCGGGATGCGCGTAGAGTCAGCGTCCTCAGTACACCATTAGGAACGAGTTCCTAGGCATTAAAGGAGCAAGACTGGAAGACCTGTCGGTGTATCAACCGGAATCTGATACGCAGTCCATGCCAGAAAAGCAGTCTGGCTCAAGCAGCAGAGGGCACAATGACTGCCTTGCCAACAACTGGAACACAATGTCCCCTTTGTAGTTTGTCAGCCGTTTAAAAGTTAATTTGCATTTAACGTTACTTTTAAACGGCTGACAAACTACAAAGGGAAGATTGCGTTCCAGTAGCGTGCCTTCTTTCCCAAGATTCTCCATGATAACCCCAAGTCTGCTCGAATCCAAAGTCCCAATCTGCCACCACCTCGACATAAACGCCCACCTAAAAACGCCCAAGGAGAAAACGATCTAGACTCGGAATCAAAAATGACCCCAGTCGCTCCACTCTCCAATAAGACCTCCGGAAATGTCATCATTTGCTGCGACACAACCTTGATGGTTCCCCTTGCCAACCTTGATGGACCAGCATCTAAGGGCAGCCAAAAGCCACCGTACCGCAAATCGAGCGTATAGGTCTGGAGCCCTTTCGAGGGATAGGCTTGCTTGAAATAGTATTTAATCAAGCTAGAAACTCGTAAACAAAGCCCACCGTTCCAGTTGCTCTTTCATTTCTTGACCTCACCCGCCCTCATTGCTCCTCTTTTGCAGTTCGACATTATCAAGCATCACAATGGCCGTGAGAAAAAGCCGTAGAGCCGCGGGTGCACCGTCGAAAAAGACGCCAGCGCAGCTGCGTGTGCCACAAAAGTCTCTCCCTGTCACTCTCCTATCAGGCTTCCTGGTAAGCAAGCTGCGATGCTGAAAAGCTTGCGCAACTGACGCAGACCAGGGCGCCGGCAAGACGACTCTCCTGCAGCACATTCTCCGAACCGACCACGGGCTCAAGATTGCCGTCCTGGTCAACGACATTGGCGCGTGAGCCTCTCCCTGTCCCGCCTGTACCTTTCTTGCGCTGACGTGCCCAGCATCAACATCGACGCCGCGCTCATCAGGAAAACCCACAGCCTGACCCGGACCAAGGAAAAAGTCATTGCTCTTCAAAATGGCTGCATCTGCTGTACGCTCCGCGGCGACCTCCTCGAGGAGCTGGTGCGCATCGCGCAGCTCGAGCAGTTCAACTACATTGTCATTGAGAGCAGCGGCATCAGCGAGCCAGAGCAGGTGGCCGAGACGTTTGACGCCCGGCTGGCAGAGCAGATGGGCGAGCTGGCCAGCGCTTCCGCGTCGCCGCTCGAGGAAAACACCGTTCGGATGCTGAAGCAGCTGTGAGTTCCTTTCCCTTCGTTTCCTGCTCGCCACAGCGGCTCCGTTCGCTGAGTCTTTGCCGCAGAAAGGCCGCCGGCGGCCTGGAGAAGTTTGCCCATCTTGACACGACTGTGACGGTGATTGACGCTTTCACCATGCTGAATGACTTTGACACGGCGGACCTGCTGTCCTCTCGGCGCGACGACGTGACCCCCGAGGACGAGCGAACGGTGTCGGATCTAATGGTGGACCAGATTGAGTTTGCCGATGTGATCCTCCTGAACAAAGTCGACATGGTGAGTGGCTCCTGTGAACATGACGGATTCGCAAGCTGACGCGTTCGAGGCAGATTAGCCAAACGACAAAAGACGAAGCGCTGGGCCTGATCAAAAAGCTGAATCATCGTGCCAAGATTATCGAGTGCACTCGGGGCAAGGTAGACGTCAAGGAGATTGTCAACACGGGCCTGTTCAGGTTGGACGTGGCTCAGTCGGGCTACGGATGGCTTCAGGACTTGCACGCCATGACTGTTCGAGAGGTAGGATCCCGCCGCTTGCCGGGGCTGCTGCGCTGCTGCTAACCCGTGCAAGGTTAACGGCCGCAATGTGCTGACGCCGAAACCCGAGACGGAAGAGTACAACGTGCAGAGCTTCATCTACACCCGGCACAGGCCGTTTCATCCCACGAGACTGTTTGCGCTGCTCTACGACAAGTTTATCCTCCAAATGGAGTATCCAGGCGATGAGGACGATGAGGACGGGGAGGCGGCGCAAGAGCAGGACCAGGATGAAGCACCGGACGCAGACGCGGACGTAGACATGGGCCAAGACGAAGCGCAGACCTCGGACTCTGACCCAGACTCCGACGGACGCAGCAGCTCCTCAGAGAAGTCTGAACAGAGCTCTGCATCCATGTCCTGCACCACGACGTCTCTGGATGCAGCATCTCCCGACAAAGGCGGCGCCGACGCCAGTCACGACGACGAAATGGACATTCCGCCCAACGAAACCATCTTGGCCAACAAACGAGCGCATCCTACCTTTAAGCGACTATTCCGCTCCAAGGGAGAATACTTCCTGGCTACCAGGCCGCACCGAGCGGGCGACTGGTCCCAGGCCGGCGCCATGCTAACCTTGACGGGCGGGCGGCCATGGTTCTGCACCCTCCCGCCTGAAGAGTACATGACCGGAGATCACGAGGTGGACGCGCTGGTGCAGCACGACATCAAAAAGGGCGGTGAATGGGGCGACCGGCGGCAGGAGCTCGTCTTTATCGGAGAGAAGCTAGACCACGGCACTCTGGAAAAGCTGCTGGATGAGTGCCTGCTCACCGATGGGGAGCTGGCCAAGTGGGAGGAGGTCATGAGGGATGGGACGCTTGACGAGGCGGGTCGTGTAGATGCCCTGCAGGACGTTTTCGACGACGGGTTTCCGGATTGGATAGAGGATGACGAGGATGACGAGGATGAAGACGATGAGATGGAGGATGGGGGCCACGGTGGGCATGGCCATGCTCATAGAGTGAAGCGGGGGAAGCACATGGTGAGTGCGTAGCAGGGGCTGGACGCTTATTTTTTTTTATTTGACCCGGAAGCGATCGTAGACAGCGGGAAGATAAGCTGCGTATGTCCGTGGAGGTTAACGGATTTCGTGAATCCTCAGTAAAAGGGCGAGAAAGGAACATGACATACATACACACCGGAATCGCTGCGTGTTCTGCAAGCTGACTTAGCTGCTGACTTAGCTGCTGACTTGGCAGGCAGCCCCTCTATGTACCGCGCTGTAATTGGCTGCATCCCTCTACCGGCTCAAAATGCCCACACATGTAGGAAAAGGGGCCAGCCACATCGTCAACTTCACTTCCTCAACTTCCTTAAATGGCTGACAAAAATCGTAAAGTGGAAAGACGGCCGTTAGCTTCCCTACATCGGCGCCTACTGTTTCACCAGTTCCCTGCTGTTCATCTCAAATCAGGCTGCCCGAGCCGTTTTATCCCAAGACTGTACGCAACCAGACGCCGAGCCCGCTTGTGACAGTTCTTCTTACACCATGGGGCATCATACGAATCAGCCTGCGCCTTGACGGCTTCAGAAACCCGCCAACCCAAATAATCCTCAGAAATCCCCAAACGCCTGCTCTGCCCCAGTTACGCCTCGAAGTCATCCATAACACAAGTTTGCCCCGTCATTCGTGGCCCACCGTGGCCGTCGTCATTTCCCCGCCTCGGCATCAAATCGAACGACGCCGCGAGGAAAACTAAATGTGGAAAACCCGTTGTAATCGCGACCCAGCAGCTGTCCCCGAGTCATTTCCGACACGGGATGCGTGAACTTAACAATGGGTCCGCCGTCGATGGTAAAGCCAATCAGCTCTGCTTGTATTTCGCTGCACTCATCGTCGTCTCGGGAGTTTTGGATCGTGTTTCTGCACATGAACATGAGCACGCGGGCCCCGGCTGACAAGCGGTGAATGGGAGTACATACGCTTGGCTCATTGGCGGCCCTTTTCCATCGTCTCCAGCAGCTTCTGACGGCCTGCGCAGCTTCTTGACTCTCTTCTTGCTGCAGTCGTGCACGAGGTGGAGGATGCCTGCAATGACAAGGACGGGGGTGCCCAAAGCAAGCGCCCATGGCCTACGCAGCATGTCAGCAGGGGCTTCAGGGGGCTAATGTCGAGAAAGACGTACGGATGCTTTCGGTTTCGCAAAGAATGCAACAGGGCCAGAACGATTCCAATGATGGCAATGAGGGATCCGACCTGGGTCATTGTCCATGTCGACCAGTACAGCGACATGAGGTCTTCGCCGTCGCAAAATTGTAACGCAAGGAGGATATACGCCTCCATTACGACAATGACGGTGGACACCACGACGCAAGCCGTACTAAGAAGGATATATGTCCGCAAGGCTTTTGTTTTCTTGTGCGCGTTTGCTTCCAGTCTATCGATAGCCTTGAGTCCGCTGTGACGGATCAGCATTAGATGCCGCTGGATTCTCGTCTGGATACGCACCTTGTATAGACCCACGATCCGAAAAAAAGCACAAGGAGGTTGGATATAAACATGGTCCAGTATATCACCTTGAAGTGCCATCTGTCCAAATGGGCTGCAAACTGGGCATACTTGTGACAGAGCAACGGGTCAATGTTTCTAACCATGTTGAACGACAAACCTGCCAGCTTCTCTGGGTAAATGGGGATATTCTGGTCATCTTGGAAATAAGCGAAAGCCACGCGACTTGGCGAAGCCAACGCCTTTAAATAAAGCGCTTTTCCGTTTGCCAGCAAGGTGCTCGGGTACACCGCGCCAGGATTCACTGTAGCAAGGCGGCCGGGCCCCGGAAACCGGGACAGGACGGAGCCAGCAGCTGGGTGTTGCTTCTCATCGGGTTTCCGACCCCATGTGTGTCTAGATGTAGGACCGCCGGTGGGTGTTGGTTGTTGGTTATCGCAGTGGGAATCGCCCAATCAGCGCAGATTGCTCAAAGTGACGTGCAACCAGGAGATGACACAGCCTCGCACGGAAACTCTGCCAAGGCTAGATCCGTCCTCCATCTTCAGCCCAACAGTGGGAACTGCGTTGAACAAAACAAGGGGAGCCGTGGCTCGCGGCTTGGCTGAGGGATCCGCCGCCCTTGCCCTCGAACGCTCCACTACACTTCCAGGATGTCATGACGGCTGGATTCAATAGTCTATTTTGCGCGTCCTTGGAAGCTTCTTCCCCAGGAATGCCAAGTGAGACATTCCCGCCCGACTCATCCGACGGGAGGGAGGTCACAGGGTGACGAGGCCTCAAAGGCGCGAGTGATTCTGAGGCCAAGCTAGATTTCCAACATCTTCAGCAAGAATATTACTGATGCATGCCGAGAGCGCCAAGAGGGAACATGGCCAAAAATCACCGATGGTGGCTTCAGTTTCTGCCGAGAGACGGGTTGGATGTAAGGTGCCGAGCGTGGCTTCTTTGGCCTATGTCTATGCCTGGGCCTATGCCTATGCTAGCTTGTCTGGTGTGGTATGTCCGGGGTTATCGAGTCAACTACCTGGGCAGTTTATTGACTTGCTAGTTGCTGTTATCCCTGAGGTGCAGGGCGAATACCTACCCTTGCAGAGGCAATTTCAGCAGCACTTAATCTAGATGAGAACCGTATCTTGGCCCCCCAACAGATGCCTTTAGACAGTACGGGGTAGATGAAACGAATTTAGAAACTCATCGATAGACTGTGGGGGCGGTCTGGCATTCAGGTGTGAGCGGAACGGAAGGCTGAGCCAGCCGCCATCTTTTGGCTGACCCGTTGAATTTGGCATTGGGGGCCTCGAAATCGGCGTTCCAATCAGTCGGAAATCGGGATATCGAGGCACGGCGGAAAACTGCCAAGACCCCTTATCTTTGTCATTTTCTCCTCGTCGTTTTCTATTTTGTTTCTTGTCCTCTTCTGCCATCGACAAAAGTTCTGCTGTGAGGCTGCACAATGAAATGATAAGCGTTCCGCCGAATCACAGCTTTCCAGTTGATGCCCAGCAGGACTGTAAAGCTATGTATTTGCATCCCTGTCGCCAAGTGCAAGGATCTTCAGGCCGGGACATGTACGGTCTGGTCGTACTCCGTACATTATACATGGTACTCCGTACACTGCCAAGTAGGTGACGCCTCGTTGAGAATCTGGAAACATCAGCACTCCGCAAGTGGAAAGCAGCTGGCTTCTCAGCTGCGCGCCGGGGAAAGATCTCGCTCAAGGGGATGGGATGGGATGGGCGTACCGAGTATAGCATTCCAGGTCCGGTGCCACCGCGTCTAAAAACCAGCTTTATGCTTAAAAACTGGTGCGACCAAGTTGAACCAACCGCTTTGGATACCATTGCCTCATCCCAGGATCCGGGCAGATCTTTTGGCAATGCCACGCTATTGCCTGCGATGCGAGAAACGACTCTGGTCTGGGTTTACGCAATGCGACCTAAGCACGCGCGAGCAAGGATAAAGGGACAGATGCAGTGCAGCGCAAAGACAGGTTTTCTTTCCGCGGTTTCCTGAGACAATTGCCCAGCCACCCTGTAAACCTGGGCGCCCGCGCCAAGACTGGAGAGATAAGATAACGCAACATTGGGGAAGTTTCTCGTGGGTTGACAAGAAAGTCAACACACCGCCAATGAGCGACAACACCCTCATGTGCTGCAAAGTCGGACACGAAACCATGTGGGGGCTAAAACCCAATTACAGGCCACTGCTTCCTTCCAATATGAATTTGTTCCGACGGGGTTGAGCTTGGCGTCGCGATACGTTTCCGTCTGTCTCGCATCAACAAGTACGGTTGACGTCGTCAGCGACTAGCTGTTGTTTTCTTTTGCTTTCAGTCGGGCTTTGCAGGTGGGATCGCTTACTACATAGAGCGTATAGCCAGGGCCAAAGTTGCAAGTTGAGTGTCGCCAAGCTGAGACATCGGATACAGCAGCTGTTGGCGCTAAAACTCCCATGAGTCATCCATCTACTTGGTTAGAGTTGGCGTCAGAATCTCAAAAGCTGGGTAGCTGCTACGGATTACTCTGTATAGCCTCGATCGATAGCTCGCTCTAACGTGTCGGGCAGTAATTGACACGGCAGTGCTGAGCGACTGACTGACTGCTCAGTGGTCAGTGCTGACAAGGGTCGAGGACTCGCTCACTTTACTCCGTAGGATTGATCCTTTTACTCCGTACTCTACCGCTTGTTTCAAAAATTGCAAACTTCCAAGCTGCCCAAAATGTGGCTGTTTGCTCTCCGGGTTGCTAAACAATCGGAGCTGCATTCTGCAGAGCCTAGTCCGCAATGGTTTGGGTGGACCATAAGAGCTCGCACGAATATTTAGGCCTAGCACTCGTTTTGAGGAGGACTTTCAGAAAATCACGAATGGGATCGCAACTGGTACTCCGTATATCAGTGGATGAATGGATGAACGACTGAGTGCGGGAGTGTGTGGAGAAAATGAGGACATTGCAGCTTCTGTTTTGAGACTGCGTGAGCCCCCGCCACACTCAACTGTTTCTACCCCTCCAGCCACAACAAGCTGCACCACCTTGGCCACCTTGACCCCACCAAAGCCACAGAGAACCGTCGCCTGAACAACGCAGGTTTCTAATCAACGAATTTCATTTCATGCAAGTCATCAACATTCAACAGCCTTTGCAACGGCATCGGGTATCCCCTAAACTTGCGCCCGCAACCTCTCCCTTGGGGCTTTCCTGTTTTGTCGCATTCTAGGCCCCCATCACTGACCAATTTCTACCTCAAACGCCGTCTCGAGCCTTGCCTCCTGGGCGGGTGCAAACATTGTGGCTCGTAGTTAGGACATCCTTGCACCATGGGCCTCGAAAAGGTCAAGCATATAGTACTGGTAAGCCCGCAATGCTGCAACCGCCTTTGCGTACCTGTATAATCTTCCGGTCGGGATCAAGACTGACTCTGTCTCTGTCAGGTTCTCTCCGGGAAAGGAGGAGTCGGCAAGTCCTCCGTCACCACACAGTTAGCCCTGTCATTATCACTGGCCGGCCACTCGGTGGGCATACTCGACGTCGATCTTACCGGGCCATCTATCCCTCGCATGCTTTCCATCGAAGAGTCCAAGGTCACCCAAGTACCTGGCGGCTGGGCTCCTGTCCCCGTCCACGGCCAAGATGCAAGCAACGGCCTGGGAAGCTTGCATGCTATGAGCTTGGGTTTTCTCCTCGCAAAGAGGGGCGATGCCGTCGTCTGGAGAGGTCCCAAGAAGACGGCCATGATAAGACAATTCATGCGGGACGTACTCTGGCAAGACGTGGATTATCTTCTCATCGATACGCCTCCCGGGACCAGCGATGAACATATTTCGCTGGCGGAGACATTGCAGGGCGATGCCTTGCCCCACCAAGTTGCGGGAGCAGTTGTAGTAACTACTCCGCAAGCTGTGTCTACGTCGGATGTACGAAAGGAACTCAACTTTTGCTCCAAGACAGGGATACGAGTACTGGGTGTTGTTGAAAACATGAGCGGCTACGTCTGCCCTCATTGCTCGGAGTGTACCGACATCTTTGGCTCAGGAGGAGGGCGCAGCATGGCTCAGGAGTTCAATGTGCCATTCTTGGGCACCGTGCCGATAGATGCACAGTTTATTGCTCTGCTGGAAGAAGGTCGCAGGCCGCAGTACCCGGAGGGCACGCTCATTAATGGACACGACATATCCTCTCAAGGCCACATGGGGTGCCGGAACGACGCTGACTCTGGTAATGACCAAGCCAGATTGGCTGACAAATACAATGACTGCTCGCTGTCCCATATATTTAGAGGTATATCCAGCACCCTTGTCGAAACCATATCAGCTCAGGCTTGAGTCCGTGGTTAAGGACGTTCACTCACATCTCGACTCCAAAAACTACTTGTCTACCTACAATCATCTCCCAATGCCGAGCCACCCAAGTCAAGAGACGATGGGCAGGATAATTCGCTCACAATACCTAGCCGAAAGCGATGTCAAGAAGTCGACAATTGCTACATGAATTTCTTAGCTATGTAAAGCATCGGAATTTGCGGAGCGATGGCATGTCAGGCATGGCATGCAGAAGACACCAAAGAGGTCCAATGACGATTTTGTGGTTCAACACCTCTTTCAGTGCGTGGTTCGGCAGCGGCAGCGGCGGTGGCGGAAGCTCGGTTGCCCTCTGCCAGCCTCCACCAGACCGCTTGTTATGGCTCGAAATCAAGGTGCGCTCAAATGTGCCTAATAAGGCGCCCAAGTGCGCCCAAAAAGAAAGGCTCTTCAGCAATACGAACCAACGTTGTCGTTCATTGTCTGGTCGCCTTGTGATGTCTCAGACCGATGAGCGCTGGTGTGCGGGTGCAGGCTACTACAATGGCGGCGTCGGCGTCGGCGTCGGCATGTTGTATCGCTGCACTACATTCAATTGGTCAGATGTTTGTAAGTCTGTGCGCTAAGTGCGGTGAGGGGCCAGAGACTTCTTCAGTCTGGTGTTTGCTGAATGACGCCCCTCGCATCAGTATCATGCCCACTAGGACGCGGTAAGGTAGCATCTAACAGAAATTAGTTGATATTTACTGCCCAATGTTGAAATCGGCTGGAACGTGTTGTGTTTTCGAATTTACTGCATTCTTTCGACACGGTTGCCATGGGATTTGTATCCGGGCCCTCATTATCTCGTGGTTTACTCCGTAGAAGAGCCCGAGCTAAGCTAACAATGGGCGCAAAGGGGCAGCGCGAAAGCGACTCGGAAGGTCCAAGCAAAATCTGGTGCGACAGAGAGAATGGGAGATTAACCCGACATTCCGGCCAGGGCAATGCAGTGCCTGTCCATCTCATACTACGGTAGTATTTGACATATTACCTGCAACCGAAAAGTCTGTCCGTCCACTTGCGTTTAGTCCCATACTGGGCTACTTACGCCTCGTCCCACACACCAAAAGAAAAAAGAATCAGACTCCACGACCACGACATGGTTCCTTAAACGATACGTGCAGTTCGGGCCAGAAGACGAGGCCAGATGTTATGATTCACCACGGCCTTTTTGTCGCCCGTATACATGGTCGAAGCGTTGCCGTCATTCGTTACTTGCCTTGGATCTGTTTTGGCATTGACTCGTGTCCTACAATCGATTGGGCTTTGGAAACCCTACGTCATCATAGGTTCCCTCGCCCAAGCCCAAGGGTTGGTATTCCCGCACGACACAGTAGCGATTTTTTTTGAAACATGCAGTAGGGGGTAATAGTTATTTCAATTTTACACGTAGTTTCCTTAGGTACGGAGTAGATAATTCTCTCACAGGCAACACATCGCTCCCCTCTAGGGAACGATTCGGGCAGTGTTCAGTTTCTCAGGAGAGGTTTCCCACCCGACAGCCGGGTTTTTCCTTTCCGAATCATTAGAAGGAGGTATTAGATAGGTTATATACCTCCTAGTACTATATAGTCTCTAGCGTAATAAATAATGATAATATACCTACCTACCTAAGGTACCTGTAGATAATTTTTCCTCAGTTACTGCTCTTTTGGCCTGAAAAAGAAGATACAAGAAGCACCTAAAATATTGCAGAGAGGTACGGAGTACATATTTCAGTTCCATTTCAGGCTTAGCTGCTACTGCATGTTGAAAAAAATCGCTACTGCGTGCTTGGCTGTTCCACACCGAGAGGCGGAGGGAAAATAAAAAAAAATCTCGTTCTCACGCACCCCCACCAAGAAGTCAACGTGCTCTCTCTCGCGCAGACGTCGCAATCAACTCCTTTTCCAATTTCCTGCATTATATATGCTACGACTTGAACCAGCGTCCGATTTCCGATCGCCGCCTATGGGTGTTCTTCAACTTTGAACACCCAACGTCTTGCTTCGCTCGCGGAACCTCTGGCTTAGCCGCTTGTCATTGTCCGCGGCGGGACCCCTCTAAACGAAGAAAGCCTCCTGCCCAGGAAGATTTTAGGCGCCGCCTTTCTATGCGTTCAACTGATCTCCTGCGGTTCCTCTTCTCCAGACCATCAAAGTATGTGGTTTTCTTGTATTGCAGTAGCAACTTTTTTCTCTGCTTGCTCGACTTGGACAGCAGTTGCTAATCAATCGCTGCTTCCAGGCCTCGATAGCACCTCCCGTGCTAAGTTTCGTTCTCGAACCCAATTTGGCACCAAAATAGCCGCATCTTTGCCCCCTCAAACCCAAGCAGATATTTTTGTCTGCTAGCTCCGGTACTTGGCCCCCGGGTATCGGACTGCGCCAAGAGCTTTCAATATTCTGTCGCAGAAGTTGTTCCTTCACACCCTCCGTTTTCGACCCCCCTAACGTCCTTTCAGAGACGTTATCATCTCTCATCTACACATCTCATTGCTGCTGGCTCCGCCAGCATCACTGAACTAGCCACATTCTGTGGGCCTACTCTCTCAGACAGACACCGCAAGGTCTGTTTGAGCGGTAGCTAGTGCTCCGCAGACTCTGCCTAGCGGGCAAAGGAAGAAGAATCCCTCTCCAGGGTTCATCGCGTACCATCTCACAACGAGGTTTAACAGATTCAGTGCCTTACTATCTTGATTCCTGCCTCGGTGGACACGCTCAGTCGAGTGTTTAGCCATTATGGTCAATTTTTCGGTCCCGAAGAACTATACATTCTCTCCGTCTTCAGCAACGCCGCATTTGACCATTAATCATGACGTCGCTGCGGATTTGGATTCATCCAATGCCTTTGAAGGCCCCGAGAAGCTTTTAGAAGTATGGTTCTCGCCCAGTGCGACGGCTTTACCCGCGAGTGCCGCCCCCAATGGCTTGAAGAGCGTCTCCTCGGACACCTGGGTTGCCATGCTTGACATGGTCAATTGCAAGATCTTGTCGGTTCTGGAGTCTGACCATGTCGACGCCTACCTCCTTTCTGAATCCAGCATGTTTGTTTTCCCCCACAAGCTCATCCTCAAGACTTGCGGCACCACGACGCTTTTACTTGGCCTTCAGCGACTGCTTCACATCGCTGCCGTGAATGCTGGCTTTCCGTTTCGCAACGCCAGCTCTGTCGACGACATTCGAGCTGCGGCAACACCATACCGCGTGTTCTACAGTCGCAAGAACTTCTTGTTTCCCGACAAGCAAAAGGGCCCCCACAGGAGCTGGAAGCAGGAGGTCAAGTACTTGGACGACACGCTCGAGGGAGGCGGCAGCGCTTATATGGTCGGCAAGATGAACGGAGATCACTGGTACCTATACATTACGTCTCCCAATCAGGCCCTGACTCCCCCGTTGACCCCAGACTCCGAAATTCTTTGTGAGCCAACCCCTGCCACCACTGTATCTTCCAACGGCGGAAGCTCTGCGGGAGGCTCGTACAGTCAGAATGATGAGACATTGGAGATTCTCATGACCGATCTTGACCCCGAGAATGCCAAGCAGTTTTACTTGTCACACGCGAGTGCGGTCGCGAATGACAAACTTGCTGCTGAGGCTAAAGAAGCACGCAAAAAGGCACAAGACAGCCTAGGTTGCCTTTCCAGTGCCCCTGAAGAATTGGATGTGTTTGGGCAGTGTGACGAGGCCGAGCTCAACGTGGACAAGCCACAAGTTATCGAAGAGCTCACCACGGAGGGACATGCTCTTGGCTCTGTGATTGCCGAGCACTGTGGGCTCAACGACGTGTATCCCACCTCTGTATATCCCGACGCCCGGGTGGACGCATATCTTTTCAGCCCCTGCGGGTTCTCTGCCAACGGCGTGGTTCCCAACCCTCCTTCCTTCCCGAGCGATAAACCAGGTGCCACGCACTATTTCACAGTTCACGTCACGCCCGAGCCGGGATTTTCCTTTGCTTCCTTTGAAACAAACGTTCCTGGCGGTCAGAAAAGTCGTACCACGGCCGAGATCATTGAGCACGTGGTCAACATCTTCCGGCCCGGCCGCTTTAGTGTGACGCTCTTTGAGGCCAAGGGCCGCAGCGCGAATCCGTATGGCATGGCCGACGGCGCCTTCAAGAGCCTGTCTATGCAGCGACTCGTTGACCCCGTCAGGGGCTATCGTCGCGTGGATCGCATTGTCCACGACTTTGAAGATTACGACTTGGTCTTTCGGTTTTACGAGCGCGAGGATTGGTTTGGAGACAAGGCTGCGCGAGTTGGCGAGGAGATGTAAATGGAAGCTCAGTTCATACCTTCATTTCAGGCGGATGATGTTTTTTTCTTTTTTTTGCCCCTTTTCAGCACTCAGCCCTGTCTTTCTCGACACTCGCTACCTGTGCATTTTGAACACTCTTTCACTGGATACTGTGCTTGGTAGCACACCTGCAAAATTTTGCCTTCCCGCGGCACCACTTACACGGTGAGCTGGAGATGCCGCTCCATTTTGGTATTTTACTTCACAAGACGAATGAGAGATCCAGTGCAATCCTAACTATGATTCCAATTTTGGGCCCTTTCGACAGTGATTTATCCGTAGGATCAAATCTATAGCAAAAACCTCAGTAATTTGACAGAAAAAGGTAACCCGGTTTCTTATCGATAAATCACGTGATGCACCCGATCGCCGAGACTTTTTTTTTTGTCATTACTTTTCGCAGCCTGTGTCCTTCCAACCCGGCCACGCTCCTTACGATAGTCCAGCAAGCGAGTCTCGCCGTATCCTGCTCCTTCCTTTCACAAACCACGCCAACCAAATCGTGAGATTCTCGCTCAAAATGCATCTCATGTACACCCTCGACAGCAACGGCAACCGCCTCTACACCTTGAAAAAGGTCGCCCACGGACAGGTCACCAAGTCGGCGCACCCGGCGCGGTTTTCGCCCGACGACAAGTGGTCGAGGCAGAGGGTTACGATGAAGCGCCGATTCGGGCTGCTTCTGACGCAGCAGAGTATGAGGGCCTGACTGGGGCGTAGTACCGCACACGTGTGCTAACCTTGGCCTAGAGGAGTAAAAGTTTGCGGCTGCGCGACAGATCCATGCACCTCGGTTGGAAACGTACGGCGGTTGTCAGCCCTGGGCTGCGTGAAGACTTGGGAGTTTGTTGTTGAACAGAATGGGACGAGGGTCGAACCGAGGTGTTTGACTCTGGATGGATGGTGGTGTCGTCTTGAAGAGAGCGCGTGCGGGGATAAACTTGGGAGTCGGTGGGTGGGCTTGCATTTCCGGCGTTTCTGGTCACTTGGACAGTTTACATGCGTCAAAAAAAAACATGGTTCTAAAAAGTCACTCTATACACCTGCGTGGATGACTGTATTTTTTTTTTTTTTTTGAAGCCTGCCTTAATGCCTCTTGGAGTTCACATTCCTCCCTGCCCCGACGCGCACCCTCCCCCCACCTCCGGAGCGCTTGCCGCCCAGCATCGCAGGGAGATAGTCCTCGTCCATGGGGTCCTTTTTCCGCTGCCGCCTCTGCTCGTCGCTCGCCCTCACGTACTCCTTCTGGTCCTCCGCAAGGATGAGATCCCGGCCCCAGCCGTTCTTGCCGCCCGCCTTCCTGGGCAGCCGCCCGTTGGCGCTGCCGTGCACGGGCTTGGGCACGCTGTACACGTTGCCGCGGTTGTTCCACTGGAAGTTCTTCTTGAGGTGGATCTGGAAGTTGCCGTCGCGGTCGGTGGAGCAGCTGACGCGCGTGAGGGTGGGCTGGCCGCACTTGGGGCAGAACTGCTTGTCGGCGTCCTTGGTGATGGCGAAGCAGCCGTGGCAGCGGAGCACCCAGTTCTTGAGGTGGGTGATGCGGGAGAAGGACGGGGTGACGAGGTTGAGGTTGATGCGGAGGGCGACGTTCTGCATGGCGTAGTCGGAGGTGAGGATGGCGGCTTGGAGCGTCTTTTGCAGCGGTAGGGAGGGGGTGTTGGCGGAGGAGGGGGCGGCGTCGTGGGCCTGGTGTCTTTTCAGGTTGGACGGCGTGATCCAGCCGTCGTCGTCGCCGTCGTCGGAATCTTCTGCCGCGTCTGCCGGCGTGGCGATGGGTTTGGGGGCGGGGGTCTCCGAGACGGGCACCTGGCTCCATTCGGCGTCTTGGTCCTCTTCTTGCGCCGCGGGAGGCGCATCCTCGGCGGCGGCGGCGGGTATCGCTTGTCCTGCTTGTTCCGCAGCAACGCCCAGGCTCAGGCTATCCATCTCGTCTTCCAGGCCCGGCGTGTCTGCGGAAGCCCCCCCGACGGCGGGAGCGCCTGGCCCGCCATGGTGCAGCACTTCCCCGCCGTCCTGCTCCTTCGTCGCGGGCGCCTCGCCCTGCTCCAGCTGCCCATTCAGGGCCTTTTGTCCAGGAGCCCGCCTCAGCCTCCAGTCGCCGTTGTTGCGCTCGCATTCCAGCTCGTAGCCCAGCGCCACGACCTCGACATCGGTCCGGCTCAGCACCGCCAAGTCGCCCGTCCGCCTGGCAAACTCGGTCACGAACTTGACGCTGGCGGCGCCCGGCGCCCGGACCTTGGCAAACGGCAGCAGCGACGTCTCGACGCGAGCCCGCGTGGCGGCGTCCCTGATCTCGGGCAGGACCGAGGGGAGTATGTACAGCTGCTCGGCGTGGGAGACGAGCGCGCTGACGGACGGGTCGTTCTTGATCAGAGGGCCGGTGTCGAGGACGAGGCTGTGGATCGGCTTGGTCGGAGGGCAGGGGCGGGGCTGCGTAGCCATGCCTTCAAGCTTCGGGGTGGCCATGGCACGGGATGATGATGCGGTCACCGTGTGGTTTCATGTCCCGAGGGGGTTGAGGGCATGAGAAATCCGTCTTGCGTCATGCGACGTCCTCGTAATTCCTGAGAGGCAAGTTTTATCGCGGGGCATGTTTTTGTTGGGCCAAGAAGGTACCTCGGTACCTGGCCCCAGAGGAGGGCTCGGCACGTGACCTCCGTGAGAAATTTCCTGTAGGAGGTTCTTGTAGCAGTTGTGTGGAATTATTGTGGAATTTTTATTTAAGGGTTGCAACCAATGCTAAAAGAATAAAATTGCCTTATTGAGTGGCGAAATAATAGTACATGACTATGGTGAGGAGCGCTTCTACTAATTTGTTCCTCCTAATGATGGATGGAGCAATCAGGCAACCGTTATCCCCCTAACTTTCTACAAGCAACAATTATCAAATAGGCCATAGGTTATTTCTGCGCTAGTTTGGCCGAGGCAAACCCCCATCCAAGCCTTTCTGATATGCGGGCAAAGCCCACTTTGTCATCCAGTCTGATTTCAGCACCTCTGTCACGTCCGGTCGCTCGCTTGGCCTCCATGCCAGCATCCTATGCAGCAACTTAAACAGCGCATCCCGCTCCTCTTCACTAAGCGGTTCCATTTTGCATCTCCGTCGTGGGTCCTGCACCCACTCCTCGAACCTTCGTTCCCATGGCCAGAGGTCACGCTCATTGCCCAAAGGCCTGCCTGCATCATCATACCACTTCGGCCGCTCCTCCCATGCCGCCCACCACCCAGGTGGCATGGGACCCTGTAGTTCTACCTGCTGCGCCGTAATGTCATCCTGCTGCGCAAACCAGTTCCCGTCGATGAGCGACCTATGGGCGACAAGCTCAAAAATCACACACCCCAGGCTCCAAATGTCAGAGGCAAGAGTGAGGGGTGTTTTTGGCTCGAAAAACGCCTCTGGCGGGCGGACGATAAGGGGTGTGTATGACTTGAAACGAGACTTGTCGCTTGGCTTGAAGGCAACTCCGAAATCGCTTAGCATCAACTTTGCCTCGCCCAATGTTAGTTCCTCGCTTGGTATGCCTAACCATACTGGAATCACCGTGTAAGGGGGAACGCCAGGGTCTGTTGATGGTGCCTTGGTGTCCTCACAAAGTAGGGGCTCTTTGCTCGGCTCTCCATACCGTTCGTATAGTTGCTCTATTGATAATTGGTCAAGGTGCGAGGAAAACTGTAGGAGAAGATTGCTCAGATGAAGATCTAGAGCATGCGGTCAGCTGAGCTATCGGCGTGTGATGTAACGGGATGCTCACCACCATGGGCATAGCCTCTACTGTGGATGATGGACACGGCCATGACTAGTTGCGCAGCAAGAGATCTGGCAACATTAAGCTGAAATAAGCCGTTACCTCCCTCCACGGCGTCCCTCAAGCTGCATCGTGCCGGAAGGGTCACGAGGCATTTATGAGTGCCATTGGGCCCGCTGACCTCGAATCGATCAAGAACGGTGGGAATTGTCGATAAGCTGTCTGCCCAGGTGCTGCAGCCTACATGGCTCCGTGCGATTTCAGTGAGAGTATCAGTCTCGTTGAGCAAGGCTTTCTGCTCCGCGGAGCCACTCTCGTTCGCGCCCGCGATGCCTACTTTGACAGCGACATATTTTGTTGTCTTTTCGTCGAAAGCAAGCCAAACGGTGGAGTAGCCGCCTTGTCCCAGCTTGTGCACTACTCGATAACGTTCGCCAAGCCGGTCGTCGATGCGAATTGGGTGATAGCCGCCTCGGGAGTAAGCATAGACATTCTCTACAGAATCAGTCACATACCCATAACGGACAGGTGGTGGTGGCATGGTTGAATAATACGGTTGGGGGAATCTGAATCGTACGGGCAGTGCGAAACTGGAGCTCCAGGAGGAAACTCTTGTGCTTGCCGAACGCGACGAAACAATCCGACGAGGTAGCCAAGAGATACCCTTCTGCAGCGCAAGAGACATCACCTGCCCGGGCTAGCCCTTGCCAATAAATAAGGCTTAACACTTGCACTAATTTGAGATTGATGAGCAGAAGAAAAAATGAGTAGAAACAACTTATTTTGCAGACTAGGTCTAATAAATAAGGCTCAAGACTTGCACTAATTTGAGATTGATAAGTAGAAAGAAGTTATTTGGAGACTGGGTTTAGACAGGTCACCGTGGCGGATATTCTGATTAGTTGTTGCATGCCAGGCACGTGCGCTGTACCCCTGCCTTGAAAGGTGCGCGTATCACAGGTGTCTGGTCAAGGCTCTACTGTACAAAGAAGATGTCAAGCTGGTTGCATGGTTGCATTACTGGCTACTACAGTGACTAAATATCGCAACAGGAATTTATCGCAGCAGGTATCAATGATCTACTGCTATCGCCGTACCCTCAATCTACCGGCTATGTCATCTGTTGGAACGACCAAGGGGTACTTGAATATACGCAGAGTGCGCACGCCCCGTGCGACATGTTCACCTTTAAGGCAGTAAAAAGGCGGTAAAATAAGGCAGTAAAAAAAGCAGTAAAGCAGCAGCTAGGTGCTTTTGACACCGAAGAATTCGGCGGCACCCTAGAATTTTAAAGAAGGGAATTAAGAAAGATCGTAGCTGTTCCTGCCTGCCTTCCGGTTTCTTCGCAAATCTCCAGACAAAGCCTTTCTGTCTTTAACAAAGAGGGAAAGCGGGAAAGAGACACGCTCTTCCTTGCGTTCCAAGTGAATTCTCTTTCAGAAAAGTTAACGAGAGAACTCCGCGTCTTGAATTGAACAATTGTCACCACAATCAACCGTCGCAAAATATCCCGATAAATCTAAGCTCGAATGCCTTAATATTTTACTAGAAGAACTGCAACGCTTGCATCGTGGTCTCCCCCCCCCCCCCTTTATAGCTGATACTGAGCTATACCGTCAAGTGCTTAATGCTGTAAGGGATATCCCAGAGTGCAGCCAAGCTATATACCGTCATGTACTAACATTTGAAGGGCTTGCTTCAGACCTACGGCATTCTATATCTATATATGAAACGGCACAATCACATCAGTATCAACAGAATCACTTCCTTCAATAACATACTAAGGATATAGATATCGACAATAATACAGCGCTATTTATAGACCATAAAATTGAAAAAAAAAATGAGCACTTTAAACGTTGTTAATACTACCTGACCGCCAATCATCGTCCAAATAAAGCCAGATTGCAGCAACTGATTGCACTAGCATGTCAGGCAGTACGGGAGCAGGACAAGCACCCTAAAGCAATTCTCATCCGGTAAGTTTTTATAAATAATTATTTAGTTTAAATTTATCTAAAAAAATGCTAACTGATATTAGCGGCGACATCCACGCCGGAAAAAAAATAAAAGGGAAATACCTGCCAGATGGGAAAGGAGCCCATCTCACAATAAGCTACAAGACCCAAGAGCACCTTGGGAGAGGGACACATATTACTACCCACGCCTACATTTTTAACAGTATTACTATGAAGCTTCGACAGTCTTGCCCTAGAAGCGAAAAAGAAGACTCAACATTAAAGCCTAGCGGCAAGGCCGTTTGGCCCACCGGGGATGAAATCCGGGAAGTCGAAAGCATCGCGTATTCACACCTCGAAAATGAATAGGTATGCACCCCTGGGCTACGATTCGTTATACTTTCTATACTAAGGGCAGAATAGCAGTGGTCCATAGTCAAAAATATACCTGCGCGCGCCACACTGTCTTCGTATGCTACAGTACGCTCACATAAAAGCTCAACACTTCAGTCACATCGACATCTACCGCTCAAGTCAGTTCCAAGGATATCATCGACAAATATGAAAAAGCAAATGTGTATGACATGTTTCCGCAGATCCGTGAAGTAATTCACGGACAATCCCCCCGTCAGCATCGAACTGCCGACAATTCAACACGTTCTGTTACGGTACATAGTGCCGACGAAGAGGAGGGGCCTCAATATATTTCCTCTGCCGACACGCGGCTGAGACTCTCCAGATCTCGCATCCCCTTGTTGCAGGGGTTCGACAAGGCGAACTCAGACTATGGCCGCGGCTTTAATCTCAATGGCACCATTGAGAACACGAGACCGCAACATCTTCTTAGTGATTGACTTTCAGTCGCAGTTTGAAGGATTAGGGCGTCTGTTTCTTGCAGCAATCTCATCCAATTGGAATGCCGTGAGTTTGGTTCCTCGTCTAGTAAAGGGCTTGGTTGGTCTGCTTAGCGCCTACAATCTGCTCAAAAAGTTCCTTGCATAGAACTACGAGATTTTAGCGCCCAAGGGTGGCCTCGCCTCACGCTTCTTTTATCACCCGCCGATGACATATAATAATAGGCGAGAACTGATTACTTTATGAGTGAGAGATTTCCGCATCTTACTGTTCAGTATCATACTCTCCAGGCCTTTCACTTCCATCATGAGCACTATAAACATCGTCAAATACTACTTCCACCGTCTTAATGTTCCTAGAACCGAAGAAAGGATGAGAAAGCTTGTCGCGTTGGCATACCAGTCAGCTTGTGAACAGCAGCTCTATCCAAAAGCCATCCTCATCCGGTAAGCTTTCATAGAGCTCGCCCTAACAATTATGTACTAACTGACAGCAGGAGCGAGGTTCACTTAACAACGACGATCGAGGGGGAACGTCAGCCAGATCCTGAAGGCCTACACGTTACGTTTAGCTATAAGACCCAAGACCACTTGGGCAGGGAGACACATATCACCTCCCATGCGTACGTATATGATACAATTTCTGTGGAACTCAGGAAGTCGTCTCCTACACCCGAGAAGGCCGACTCGACTTTGAAAAGAAGCGGTAAAGCACTTAAACCAGTTTGGCCGTCCGCAGAAAAGCTCTGGGAGGCCCCAGATGTCGGCTATTCACACTTGCCCTGAAATCAGGCAGGTTACCTTACGCAGAAAACCCACTTAAGAGTGCCACACGTTCTGTACAGAGGGCATAAGTACCTTCGGTATGCATCCACGTACCCGCCGATATATTTCTACTCCGCATTACGCTAGGGTGCGATGACTTTCGAGGTGTTGCAATGGCTAAATCGCCCAGCCTGGTATCGAGGCTGAGGCTGCCATTGGTGCATTTGATACGAGTGGGTGCAAAATGGGTGTTGTATACCAAGTGCGTGCGGCCCAGACCCAGTTGGGTTCAGGTCCTCGTACGGTCGTTACATTAGATTAGTAGGTGCCTGAAGTAGTGGAAAAGGTGAACATGTCGCAAATATCGTGTAGCGTACTACGGGGCGTGCGCACTCATACTTAGCCAACGTCATTAGCCAATCCCTGAAGATTTGAAGTGTAGGAAAGGTTTTTTAGCGAATCCCCCGAGGCAGTACCTAGCGGGGATATCTCCACAGGACGGCCTCCCTCACTGTAGTTTAAATAAAGAGGGAAAGCGGGAAAGAGCTACGCCCTTTCTTTCTTGCCCTACGATTTCTTCGCAAAAGCTCCGCCTTCCCTGACACGAGGCTACCTATCCAATGGAGATATCTTCTTATATCAAGCAGGCATTAATTAGCCTACAAAACTGGTAAAGCAAGCTTTCAAGTCTTTCTTTGCTAGTCTCTAGGTATAAATTATACTCCATTACAATTCTTACCTCCCACTTAAGGAGGTCGGTATCTGAAAGCTACATGTACGCTTCTGCCTACCTCCGCTTGCCCACTCGCAAGTCGCAGGCAACGCCCCGCCCCGGCTTCCCTGATAACGTGAGTTTTGGGGAAATTTCAAGACTCGGGGTCCGGCTTTACTTATTAGTCGCCTCGCAACGCGCCACTAATAGTTCGATCTTGGGGGGAATCTCTGCCAACGTATCCTCACGCCAGGCCTACAACTATCTCGACGCCTCTTCCAAGTTGACGACCATACGATCCGCGCGATGGCAACGGCGAAAAGTTTGGTAGAATTTAACATGCCATAACGATATCAGCCATAGTATTACACAAATAGGATACTGATTCCAGAGTCCAGGTCGTTCGCGTGCGGCCGACCAGCGTTTACAGAAGCCCTCCCCACTCGACAAACTGTACACAAGCTGTTCCCAAGATGCACCGCCCTTGCGCAAGCAAGCGCAACCTATTCCACTTGAGAACCGACAGCTTTGTCTTCTTTCAAACCGAATTAGTGCAAATGGCAGCTTGGTGCCTGCAAAGCTACCGCACTGCATTCACTCCATATCAAGCGAAGCTGCCGCCACTACCCGCCGCGGATCGTGGAGAAACGTCCGCCCCAGCTTCCTGCATCCCGTGGCCCTTGCTGCAGATTTATCCCCAGAACTTTTCTTCTCCGCGCCGGCTCGTGTCGGGTAAATGCCGGGGCAACATGTTTGGAGCGCCCCTGGGAAGAAAGTAGAACTACTGTCTCAGCCGAGACAAAGCGAGCGCCGTGTCGGCGGCAAGACAGCACATGGCCGGTTGTCGGATCAGGTTGTCAGTGGTGTGCAAATCGCCAGCCTGCTCTGGAAGGCCGTGTCATGTTCAGGTGTCATTATCCGAACTAGCGAGAAAAAAACGTATGAGCGATTCGCGGACAGGTGATGTTCATCTGCGTCGCTGACATGACCGACACGTACGGCTGCCCACCTCGTTCGCCCGGCAGCAATGCCAGCAAAAGAGCGCGCAAATAGCGTAGCAATGATTGATCCTTGCGGAATAGTATTCGATACTTAATCTCATCTAGCATTATGGAAAGGGAGAGGGAGTAAAAGAGCTATCCCTGTCCCTGGCGCGGAGAAAGGCCGCCTCACCATGGGGTTGAGGTTTCTATATTACCAGCCGAGCGTCGCATCATGGATCAGACTCGGAGCTCCAGACTGGACCCGTTATGGACGGTATGCCGGAATGCAAGGCCTAAGAGCAGTTCGGTCTGAAATAAGTAGTAGTGACGCTGCATGAACCGTGTCATCATGCTTACGTGGACGGCGTTGTGTTAACGGCCTGACGAAATGTCGGGAGATGCGGTCGCTCTTGTTGCAGCCGATCAACCAGTGATCAACATTGTCACAACGCAGCTGTGGGAAGGAAATCTACGTGGTCAATTGTCTGCTCAAGCGCAAGACGCCCCTCCAGCTTTAAGACGGCTTTCTGCAATTTGTGTAGCGTTGCCGCCAAATTTTGCCTCGCTGTACCGAGAGGCCTCGCAGCTGCTGAATGATAGCACAAATTAGCCAGTAAGGGAAGTGCCGCGGCTCTGGACAAGCTGTAGATAGCTGTGCAATCTATTTGCAGCTTTGGTGTTAAGACGGAATCATCGATTGTATTTAGCCTGTATGTATCGCAGGGGGCTTGCTTGGTGATTCACGATAAGAGAGAGTTGTGTTGGACCCGAGATTGCAAGTATCTGGGATTTTCTCGTCGATCCCATCGGGAGAAGCACACCGTCACACGACAGTGGAAGCTGCCCGGGATCACGCTGTGTACGGATAAGCTGTTTCAAAATGTCAGCCTGTTGACGCAGTACAATCTTATCCAAAAGGGCCAACAACGTTTGTCTCTCCTTTTCCTGACCGAAGGCGAGAGTTTTCCAGTATGTGGGCAGGTGCATGGAGTCAGGTGGTGGAAGTGCGGCTCGGCACACGAGACATGTTGGAAAGTCGTCACGAAACGTGAGGCACACGTACCACGCCTCACGAGCCAAGGAACCAGCGATTACCATGCGACATTGTACGGCACGACAGGGAGCAAATTTTTCCAGAAGCCTTCCATGATCCAAGCCTCCAGGCCTTACTATAGTTAGCATGTGCCCCACCTCCACGGTCCGCGCAGGGAGGGAAGATGGTGTGACGAGATGGTGTGACCAGTCACCAGGCCGGGCTACTCCGTAGACGAAAAAGTTTGCAAGTCAGGTTCCAAATTTGGCAGAGTTGGGCTGGAGACAGATAGGACGCTTCTTCGCCGCCCGACTCGGAGAGGAAAAGAGTCGAAAAAAACAGCGAGTGAACGCAAGGCATTAAATTAAGAGCGTAATTGGCCGAGAGAGAGATCAGCAATGGCCCTGACTGATGGGGAATACCGATACCTGAAGTCGGGAGGGGAGGGATGAAAAGCCCTGGCATTTGTTTTGCTTGGATTTGCCTCTTTTGTGATTCGCTAGAGGAAGGAGGCGCTCTGTATTCGGGCGACCCGTGCTTGATGCATCGACGCAACTAATGCTTGCCCTTGGGGGGGTCCAAGACCGCAGGTTGTACTGTATAAAGGCCCGAGTCGAATCTGGCTGTCGATTATATGATTGGATGCAAGGGCTGATGATAAATTTTTCTCGCAGGCCCCATGCAGTGGGGATGCGTATGCGGTAGGTCTCCATTAGGTTTCGTTTTGGTGACGCTTGTTCGTTCAATGACGCGTGACGCGGTCGTGACCTGGCGAGGAAGGGTCCCAGGAGCATTAACCACTCGTCAAAAAAGTGCGAATCCAAAGAGATGTGAATTGAAACCTGCGCGTGATTTTACATGGTGGTGCACGCGCACGGAGTCACATGACGGGCATCAATCACCAAGGCAAGAAGGCAAGAAGGCAAGAAGGATGGAAAGACGTGCGATTGACTCGAACAAATGCCGCAGGCTTCAAGTGCCGGCCGACCAAGGGCCTGGGCTCTGCCTGGCGCTTGCAGCACAGCACGCACCAGCAGGTGGCGTCAATGTTGCTGACATGGCGCTGACGGACCGGGACCAGGCCCTTCTCCGTGTGCTGCTTGGCTGCTTGCTGCCTGCAAGTTCAAACGCTGTTGTGCCGGCCACTCACTGACAGGTATTAAGTCTACAGTGCGCAGTCTACAGTGCGCAGTGCGTGCCACTAGCCAATCTCGTGCTGGCTGGCTGTCCGTCGTGCCTGGAGAATCCCCAGCTACGGAGTACATGAGTACATGGGGTTTCGGACCCGATCTTGACCATTCAACACGTCAAGAACAAGGAACTAGCGAGCAGAACTCGAGCCCTGGCGTTGTTCGTCTCATCCCATTCGCAAGACTATCTTCCCCTCGTTGCTGGACTGGTAGCTTGATTTCTCTGCAGGCTACTCCCGGAGTCCGTACCCACCGACCAGATGCGACGCTGCTCCACGCCGACGGACAGATCCTGACGCAGCACCGTCACCATTCCAGGATTCCAGGGTTGCTGGCGTGACATGGCACGCGTGACACCGCAGGCCACAGGTACGTTGGGAGGTAGGCAGGCAACGCATGTATGTTCCAGACTCTTATTAGGCACTGCGAGGCTCGAGCTCTTGTTGGCGTGCTGAGGCTTGCGGCTCGCGGCAATCTTAGCCGATCTGGATGCCGGCACCACCACCAACTTTCGAAACCCTAGAAACCGACTGGCCGGACGGAGGAGCAACTCGTGCTTTGTTTCAAGCCACGGGGCCCATTCTGGCCCACTCTGGCCAGTTCTGACGTCAGCGCACCTCCGATATACCCGACGCCAAAACCAACCAGTCTCCACGGCCGGTGCCTGGCAGCCAGCGAGCGTCCAGGACTAACTCCAGCCTTCAGGTATCCGTGCAAGAAAAGAACATTAGTTCTCCTTGAAGGTATCGAGAACTGACTTGTCATTATCAGGGCCCGTGACGGCGACGCTACCCCAGATTTCAGTCTTTGGCCCAATGCTGAGGAGCCAAACTTGTGCGCAACTTGCTCCAAGCGGGTGGTCGGTCGCCTTTGACACTGGGACCATGTCGAGACTGACTCAATCTCGGCTCCACCCCTTGGCTCGTCGCTCCGGACATGCGGGTTTTCGTTCCACCTAGGGTCCTGGGACACGTACAAGCCAGTGACGGGGTCGCCGGGGAGAGCTCTTCCCTGTCCTTGTTACCTGCGCTCAGCGATGGATGCATGCTTACAGGTCAGACAGATCCAGGGCAACCACAGGACCGGAAGCAGGGGGGGGCACAGGGCAATGACTAATGACGGGGCCTCGACGCCAAGGTGAACCGACTCCACCATGCTGGCATTACGAAGTTTGTCTGGGTGGCCAACGAACCACAACCCACCCGAGCAACCTTGAGCTTGCGCCGGCATATCGCCGAGTCCCCAGACTGGCTTCTTTTTTGGACGACTCCGCTCAAGAAGAAGGAAAAAAGGAACAGAATGAACCAAAGAAAAACCAATTTTGCAGTACGTACTGTGAGCTCAACTTTGGAGCTCGACGGTGACGTGGCTGCTGAGGACATAGTTTTGGTCCCTCGCCTTTTCATTCGAAATATGTGCCGCGCCGGTGCATGATCGACGTGGATCTGTTTTATATGGGCCGCCGGAAGCATCGACAACAGGGGCATGGTGAATCTAGAAGCCGATAACACATCTGCCACTGCAAGTCTGTTCTTTACGTATAGAATCAGGTCATGGAATGATGGCTCTTGCTTCAATTCGTCCGCCCCGCCATTTGACAGAACAATCCCGATATGCAGGGTCGAATCCTTCTCTAAATTACAAACTTAGATAGGACTCAAAGACTAGGTAGGCCGCTATCTACGGGGCTGATAGCATTTTCTTCTTCGTTCAACGTGCCCTGCCCTACTCGGCCCTGACCTTTACTTGGCCCGGCTTTGACCCACAAGGTTTTCCCCCAGCCTCAAGCTTTGGAGCAGAGGAGGCAGAGTTTGGGCCTGGGCTTTCCTTTTTCCCTTTTTTTTTTTCCCAATTTTTTTTTTCGCATTATTTCTTTCTAGGCGCTCGTGCTAATTGGTGTGGGTGGCAGCGCGTGTCATTGCTTGGTGTGCCCGTCGAGTCCGAAAGCTCGTCCATCGCCTGGTTCCCTGCTCGTCTTTCCCCATATTCTCGCGTTGTCATCTTTTCAACCCTCCCTTTTCCGCATCTTCATCCTGGCCTGTCCCGAGCCCCAAACCTCTGGACCCTTGCTATCTTTTGTCTGTACGCTATCTATGAATCATACGTCAACTTGCCAGTTTCCTGCAAGACTTGGCTTTGCACTTACATGCAAACGTTAAAACTCTACACCCGACAGGCTCAAAACGAGCTCCACCACTTTGATTTGCATTGATACTGACAGCGAGCCTTCGTAATACTCTGCTTCTTCTTGCGGCTATTACTGTGTCTGCTTGGCGCTTTCCTTTTATACCTCCACGATCTCCCCCTCTTGTCACCATCTCAACCCCATCCTTTCTCTTGCTCAATTCGACGCCGACCTCCTTCCGCCTCTCTCCCTCCTTCCCAACTTCACCTGCATCTTTCCTTTCACCTCTCTGATCCTTGAAACGATCTCGTTGATCACACTTCCCTCCTGACTCAGTCCCTTTTTTTCTCCCCCCCCCTACCCAGCACACTTGAACAATATTGGCTTCTGTAAGCCCTTTTTTGGGACTCGTCAGCTTTGTCGAGGCAAGACTTGGACTGGCGCTAGTTTCACACTTTCCACAACTATGGCGACGCCCGTAGCCCGCGACCACGCCTCACGCGACAAGCACAGGGAGAAGGACTCAAAATACTCATCCACTACTGACCTGGAGGGCTCGGAAAATGTGGTCAGCGCCCCCGTTGCTGGCGAAGTCACCGACTTTCGAGAGCGAAGAAGCGATGTTGAGAAGCAAAAGACCGCCCAAGGCGCTGCCCACTTCAACCGCCTGGGATGGAAGCGACTTACCATTGTCTTGATCGTAGAGGCTATCGCTCTTGGCGCTCTCAGCTTGCCCGCCGCGTTTGCCACTCTCGGAATGGTTGCGGGCGTCATCTGCTGCGTTGGGCTCGGCTTCATTGCCATCTACACGAGTGATATTGTGGGAAAAGTCAAAATCGCCTACCCCGAAGTCGCGCACTATGCCGATGCTGGTCGTCTACTGATGGGTCGCTTCGGTTACGAAGTGGTCGGAGCCATGTTTGTCCTCCAACTCACCTTTTTGGTCGGATCGCATTGCTTGACCGGGACCATTGCCTTCCTCAACATCACGGACAACGGAGCGTGTTCGGTTGTTTTCGGCGTCGTGTCGGCCATCATCTTGCTCCTGGTTGCTATCCCACCTTCGTTTGCCGAGGTGGCTATTCTTGGATACATTGACTTTGCCTCTATTCTTCTTGCCATCGGCATCACCATTATCGGAACGGGCGTCGTGGCCACCAAGGCCGAGGGAGGACTGTCGGCGGTCAACTGGTCGGCTTGGCCCAAGCAAGACCTCTCCTTTGCCGAGGCCTTTATTGCCATCACCAACATCTGCTTCGCCTACAGCTTCTCCATGTGCCAGTTCTCCTTCATGGACGAGATGCACACACCCAAGGACTACGTCAAGTCCATCTGGGCCCTTGGGCTGATTGAAATCGTCATTTATACCCTTACCGGCGCCATGGTCTACTCGTTTGTGGGCGCCGATGTCGAGTCGCCATCCTTGCTGTCTGCCGGCCACACGCTTTCCAAGATTGCTTTTGGCGTCGCCTTGCCCGTCATCTTCATTTCCGGGTCGATCAACACCACCGTCATTGGACGGTATATCCACGGACGAATCTACAAGGACTCCGTCACTCGCTTCATCAACACGCCCAAGGGCTGGGCTACCTGGCTGGCCGTCATCTCCGTCATCACCCTCGCCGCCTTTATCATTGCCGAAGTCATACCCTTCTTCAGCGACCTGCTGTCGGTCTCTTCGTCCCTCTTCATCTCCGGATTCACCTTTTACCTGCCTGCCATGATGTGGTTCAAGCTGCTGTGCAAGGGCAAGTGGTACGCCAAGGAGAATCTGTTCCGAGCCGTCATCAACGCTTTGTGCTTCGTAATCGGTATTGTGGTTTTGGTTTGCGGCACCTATGCCAGCATTGACGACATTGTGAGTTTCCGCTGAACTAAACCCCCTTCGCCCGTGTGAGTGAAGCAATCGCGCTAACCGGCCCATTCAACAGCTTCGCCAGTTTAGGAATGGAACTACCAAGGGTGTTTTTTCCTGTGCACCGATCAATTAAGCGATGCCCTTTGCAGCCTCTTTTCTTTTCTCATCTTTTTCTCTTCTCTTCTTTTCTTGTTTTTTCCCCCTTTCTTGTCTTTTTTAACGGTGGAACTGCCAATTGGATTAAAAAACTCGCACGACTAGATGACATGTTTGACAAAAGTGTGCCTATCTGCAGTGGTGTTGGTTTACGAGGGCACGACTGGGACGTGTTTTGACCACAGCATCATCATGTACTTGAATAGGTTTCTGCGCCGAATTGATATCGATGAAAACAAACGTTGAGCCACCCCCGAGAAGCCTCTATCGCGGTGCTTTGGGCTGAAAAGAGACCGGATGCGTCATGTGCGCATCGGCAAGCTCAAATCCGCCACGAATATGCTAAATACCGTCGATGCGCTCCGTATGCTACATACTTTCCCGCACCCTTTACATACGACTTTAATCCCTCACGCATGCATCCCTGCCCGCTGACAAAAGTCTGCTCAGTGAGTTTAGATGACTGATGCTGCGAGGTTGAGCGCCTCCCGCCTGGAGCACGTGAACGAGTCTGGTCGTATACTTGTCGCACATAGGGCTCTGCAAGGCGGTTCCGGCCCAATTTGGCCACGGCCAATAGGCACTCATTATATTATGCCCTCGTCAATAGGCCGATTAAGGAAGACATTAAAGTTTAGGTCCTAGTCTCCTCACCATACAAGCATGCACTTGACCTTGGGAGGTCGAGTTAGTGGGAATGTCTGGTGGTACTGTAGGTGGTGGAATTGGTTCTAAAAGCTACAAGTAGTGCAGACTCGAGTCGAAGCTAATGAAACCAAGTTTAAAACCCCACCCTTCCAAAACACACTGTAACAGAGGGAGAGTCTACGCTCTGTGAGGGCCAGGCGTGCAGGGGCCGGCTCGACCTTTAATTTTTTCGAGGGTAGATTTTTGGGGCCAACGTCGAGGATGAGCCAGAGTCATCGATCCTGGGCCGCGCCCATCTGGGGCCGAGGCCAGCAGCTACCGCGCGCTGGGAATACCCTCGTATTCCGCGTACCCGAGCGCGAGGTTCATATTCTCTGTGACCTGGTCAGTCACCTCATCGTGAAGGCGGTCCGGGACGACTTACGTAGGCATTGCGTGCTGGCTCCCTTGTTCAGATTGTCGATGGTGACGCAGCTACATGAAAAAAAAAAAAAGTTAGTGTGCCGTTATAACAGTGCCTCGTGAACAAGGCCAAGCTACTTACACGACCACGCGCGTGCCGTTGGTGTCGACGGCGAACCCGCCAATCTCGCAGTGATGCTTCATCGCTATCGAGCGCACCAGGGGGGGCTCGCCCACAACCTTGACAAGCGATTCGGCCGCGTAGCGGTCCTGGTACAGCTGGCGGATGTTGCGTGATGACATGGATCTGACAAGGGGAATGCTGATGGCAAGATGTATGCCGCTGTGAATCGGTCAGCAAGGGGGACGGATACATGCAGAAAAAGGACGGCAAAAAAAAAAAAAAAGTGAGAGAGAGAGAGAGAGAGAGAGAGAGAGAACTCACCGGAACCAAGAGGCCACGTGAGGAATAAATGCCGCAGAGATGCCCAGATTATGACCAATCTCCTGTTCGTGAACATGACCCGTCAACGAGTATGGGATAAGGTTATCCTTCAGCAGCGTGGTATCGTTCTTGGAGCACGGCTTGACGCCCGCGCCAGAGTATCCCGAAATGCCAAACACGGTCGGCGAGCCTGCAAGATGTTCCACCAGGGGAGCGATGCCAAGCTGCGCTCCAGTGGCGTAGCACCCGGGGTTCGATATCCTCGTCGACTGGCAAATCTTGGAGCGCTTGGTGATCTCAGGGAGGCCGTACGTCCACGAGTCGTCGAACCGATGGTCGGCAGAGAGATCGATAATGACGCTCCGGTGGCCAGTCTCCTTCTGCACCCGATCGAGCGCCTCGACATACGGCTCCGAGACATTGTTGGGCAGCGCCAGGACCCAGCAGTCCACATCCTTGTCCAGCTGGCCGATGTCCTCGGGCGACAGGTTCTCGTACACAATCTGACGCTTGGTGTACCCCCGGAGCGGCAGGCCGGCAAGCTCGCGCGACGACACGTGGACGAGGTCCATGTAGCGGTGCTTGTTGAAGAGCTCGACCAGCACGGTGCCGGTGTACCCGCGGCCGCCGATCAGGCCGACGCGGGAGGGGACGCTGTTGGAGGCGTTCTTGAAGTCGAGGGGCGGGTTGGGGTTCGTCGTCGTCGTGGCCAGGCGCCGTTGTTGCTGTTGTTGATGATGATGATGTTGTTGTTGTTGTTGTTGTTGTCGGCGCTGGCACTCGCTGCCGACCCTGGCGGCTGGCTGGGCGGCATATCGCGCAGGGAGGGAGGAGCGGTCGTGCCGGCTGCCCCAGGAGGAGAGGCCTCGGGCGTGGCGGCATCGGATCGCGCTCGCGGCGGGCGCGGACGAGGGAGACGGCTGAGCGGCGGCTCGGCGGGCGCAGGCGCGCGCGGCCAAGGAGGTGGCGGAGAGCATGGTTTTTTGGGTGCTTGGTGGGCCTAATTGAACTTTGGTGGTTGAGGCAGGCCGATATTGTGGTCAAACGACAAAGAAGGAGGAAACGCGCCGATTTTAATTCAGGGTCAGGTGGGTGGGTGGCCGCTGGCCAGGTGGGCCCCGGCCAGAGTTGCGCTCGGTCTGAAGAAAGTCCGTTCCGCGACTCCGTTAGCGGACGTGCCTGCCGGGGGGGGGGGCGCGTAGTACGTACCGGCCAAGTTTCATGCTGTGGCTCACGGACAGCTGGTGTTTCAAGTCTGGGTTGGCGGCTGGAAGGGGAGATCCGTCAGCTGTGATTTCAATGCAACCAGAATATTAAACGCTCATCTCATAATTCAGTGGGCTTTTCACGACGTCTTCTGCCGCCCAACTGTAGCCATGCCGCGCTTCACCTCAGTCATCAAAATTACTTTCCTGCCCAGACCCTCGGCCCGCCTAAGCCACTAATACACATAGATGAAATCCTCATTCTTCGTATCCGTCACGTCGTCAAACGCCTTGTCACCCACCGCCTCCGACTCCTCGGCGCGGTTCAACACCCCGTCGCCATCCGCCGTGGTCTTCTTCATGCTCAAGTCCTCAATGTGCTCTGCCTTGCCGACCTCTCTTCTCTTGCGAGCCTGCTTGGCGTTCAAGACGCGAATCAGGCCCATCCCCAGGACGATCAGGACCGCCAGCGTGACAAACAGCCCCAGGTTCGTCTTCAAGCCCCTGTCGTACCGCGGCTTCTCGCTCGGCTTGAAGAGCAGGGGTCCCACGACGTTGCCGGCGCTAGAGCCGACAAAGAGCATGCCCGTGGTGACCTTTCTCTTGGTATCGCCGCCCGTGTTCTGGCCGGACCAGGAGTAGATGAGCGGGGAGATGCCGGGGTAGAACGAGATGAGGTAGTATCCGACCAGGAGGACGGCTCGATCGCTTGCTGCGCGACCGACGGAGAGCAGGATGATGCAGCCGGCAATGGGCGGCAGGCAGAGCAGTAGCAGGACGGGCGACTTCATGTTTATGCGGTTGGCGATCCAGGCGCCGCCCAGCGTGGCAACCATCTGGACGACACCAAAGGGGATGTTGAAGAGGATGGTGGTGAACTTGTCAAACCCAAACGACTGGATGATGAGCGGGCCAAAGGTGGAGATGCCGCCGCTGGGGATGCTGCATGACAAAAAAAAAAAAAAAAAAAAAAAAAGAGTCAGAAGCAACGTCACTCGCAAGCGTACCGTTCTCAAGCAAGGGGTGCAGATTGCGGGTTGGACTCACGATATGACAAACATGAGGAGGAACCACAGCCATGTTTTGGGATCCATGACACATTCCCTGACGTGGTCCCACTTCCAAACGCCGGAACCGATGCCCATCTGGTTCATGCGAAGCCGCTCAATAGCAATGAGTTTATCGTCTCGGTTCAGAAACTTGGCCGTCATGGGAGAGTCGGGCATGAATATGCTGCTCGATCGTTAGCCTGGCAAAACGACGCGCGTGGCAAGCCGTCCGACTGGACTTACAAAATCACAATGGAGAAGGCCACGGTGATGCATCCGCAAAACAAGAAGATGACCTGCGAGCATGAGCATGTTGGCACGTTCACGCCTGGCAAAAGAACAAACGGGCCGGGGCGACATACCTGGTACGGACGCAAAGAAGACTTGATGTGCCCGAGCCCATACGTCAACAGACTGCCCAGCTGTGGACAAGAAGAAAACAAAGTTAGCACAACCACTCCGGCCACGCGGCAGGCCCGGGGCAATCAACTCACTATGTTGACAATACCCAGCATGGCGTACCACGAAGCATTTCTCGTCGTCTGCTCCTGTCTCCTGTACCACATCTGCACAATGGCAATGAAGGTCGGGGCTACGTGCCGTCAGAACCGTGGACCTTGACAGCGGGGCTTGGATCGCATCGCTCCGCTCAGACTTACCGACAGACGCCTCGAACGCGCCGAGCAGCAACCTCGAGGCCATCAGGCCGCCAAAGTCGTGCGCGGCCGTCATGCCGCACAGCACGGCGCCCCAGCAGAACACCATGACGGCGCTGAACTTGCCCACGGGGAACTTGACCAGGCTGTACGCCACGAGCGGCTGGAAGACCAGCTGCGCGAGATAGACGACGGAGCCGAGCCACGAGAACTCGTTGCCGACGAGGTGCGTGTCGTCAATGAGGCCGAACACGGACGCGTACGACAGCGTCGTCTTGTCCAGCGACTGCAGGCAGTACACGAACAGCATGATGGGCAGTATGTGCCAGTCGATGCTGCGGCACACCCGGGCGCTGTCAGCGGGCGTGACCACGACCGAATGGTCTGCTTGCTTGAGGAACTGGGCTGCCTTGTCCCGGCTGGCCTGCTGGATGTCGTCGGTTGGCCGTTGGGCCCCGTGCTCGACCTGCAAGACGTCGGCCGCCCCCATCTTGGACGATTCTCCCGAGGGCTGCGGGTGAGTGCCGTCAGGTGAGCCACTGACATGTGCCATGGTGTTGAGGAGCGAAGAGATGCGAGGGGAAAAAAAAAGAAGAAAAGAAAAAAACAAGAGCCCAGTGGCAAGTTTGACGATTAAAAACGCGTGCCAGATGCAGGCGAGTTATACTTTTTGCTCCAAGCCGGAGTAGCCCAAATCGGACCTGCCAGCAAGCAATGTATACCACGAGGCCGGGGATGCCAGGGCGAGACGCTGCAATGCAATGCAACCCAATCGAATCTCCGGGGTAGCGCCACCCTGGCTCTCTACCCCGTGGGGTTGGTTCCCCTTGTTGACTAGCCTCTGGAAGTAGTGGTGCGCCATCGGAGAAGTCGACTTTTGTCCGATCGGCGTTGGCCTGCACATCCCCGACCGCCGCTCTAACAGACGGGTCGGAGAATCGGTCGGCGAATCGGTTGGCGAATCGGTCGGAGGGGGTTCGGTCGCCCTGGACAGCATGTCCGTCTCGACGAGGGGAAGGATAGTTCTGCGTGGACGGGGGAAATACAGGCCAACCCGGGTCTCGCCACACGATATATAGTCATCGTCAGCATCGTCCGGTCCCACGTCTGTGTCTCCATGGACCACATCTCCTATCAATCTGCAGACGAAAAACTTTCCCTTTGACCCCCGTGCCGTCAGCCGTCTGCCGTCTCACCATGCCTCAACAGGAGCGTGTCCCCTCGGCCTGGGAGCATGTCGCCCCTGCAAGCGACGAGCCCAGGATCCAGCTGAAAAGCACCGGCCAAGGCCTGCCCTGCTTCACCTTTACCTTTGAGCTTATCCGCTCCAACGTCTTCAGGACCACCTTCACGTCCGACTCGCATCCCCTCCCCCCGCACCCCAGCATCCTGATCCCCCCCGCCACCCAGCAAGGGTTGCGGGCAGAGACCCAGGCGGGCAGCAGTGGCTCCAGCAAGCTGATGCGCATCGGAGACATTGTCGCCACCGTGGACTGGGGCGCGTCGTCGTCGTCTTCCCCCGTCGTCTCCGTCTCCTACGCAGACCAGCAGGCGCCGCTGCACGCGGACGTGCCGCATCGCTCGTACGTGGTCGACGGCCCGGGCGTCGCGCACTACTCGCGCTACAACCGCGGCACGCTGCACGTCGGCCTCGGGGAAAAGGCGGCGCCCATGAACCTGTCCGGCCGGCGGTTCGAGCTGTCCGCCACGGACAGTTTCGGCTACGACGTGTACAAGACGGACCCTCTGTACAAGAACATCCCGCTGCTCATCAACGCCACGCCGTCCGGCTGCGTCGCGCTCTTCTCCACCAGCCACGGCCGCGGCAAGTACTCGGTCGGGGCGGAAATGGACGGCATGTGGGGGCACTACAAGGTCTACCGACAAGACTACGGGGGCCTGGAGGAGATCCTCATCGTCGGAAAGACGCTCCGGGACATTGTCGCCACGTACGCCGAGTTTGCCGGCTTCCCGCTGCTCGTGCCCCGCTGGGCGTTCGGCTACCTCTCCGGCGGCATGAAGTATTCCATGCTGGACGACCCCCCGGCGTCCGAGGCGCTGCTGGAACTGGCGCGCAAGATGAAGGAGCACGACATCCCGTGCTCCGCCTACCAGATGTCCTCCGGCTACACCGTGGCGGAGCAGGAGCCCAAGACCAGGAACGTCTTCACCTGGAACAGACACAGGTTCCCGGATCCCGAGGGCTGGATCAGGCAGTACCACGCGCTCGGCATGCGCCTGATCGCCAACGTCAAACCCTACGTCCTCCGAACCCACCCCGAGTACCGGAAGCTCAAGGACGCCGGGGCCTTCTTCACCGACCCGCAGACAGGGACGGCCGCCAAGACCCGGCTCTGGAGCGCGGGCGGCGGCGAGAGCGACGAAGGAGGCCACATCGACTTCACCTCGGCCGCCGGCTTCAAGTGGTGGTTCGACGGCGTCAAGAAGCTGCGCGAGGAGGGCATCGACTGCATCTGGAACGACAACAACGAGTACACCATCACCGACGACGGCTGGCAGTGCGCCCTCGACGAGCCGTCGCTCGCGGTCCCGGAAGGCCTCGAGGGCCGTCGAGACGTCGGGCTGTGGGGGCGGAGCCTGCACACGGAGCTGCACGGCAAAGCCTCCCACGACGCCTTGGTCGCGGCCGACCCGGACCGCCGGCCGTTCGTGCTGACGAGGAGCGCCACGGCAGGCACCATGCGATACGCGTGCAGCTCGTGGAGCGGCGACAACGTCACCAGCTGGGCCGGCATGAAGGGCGCCAACGCGCTCTCCCTCACGGCCGGCATGTGCCTGATGCAGTGCTACGGCCACGACATTGGCGGCTTCGAGGGGCCCCAGCCCTCGCCCGAGCTGCTGCTGCGCTGGGTCCAGCTCGGCATCTACTCGCCCCGCTTCGCCATCAACTGCTTCAAGACGGGCGGCGGCGACAACAACGTCGGCGACGTCATCGAGCCGTGGATGCACCCCTCCATCACGCACCTCGTCCGGAGGGCCATCAAGCGCCGCTACGCCCTCATACCCTACCTGTACTCGCTCAGCCTGGCCAGCCACCGGACGGCCGTGCCGCCCCAGCGATGGACCGGCTGGGGCTACGAGTCCGACCCGGAGGTCTGGACCGCCGAGATCACGGACGGCGAGCGCCAGTACTTCCTCGGCGACGCGCTCCTCGTCGGCGGCGTCTACGAGCCCGGCGTGGCCCACGCGCGCGTCTACCTGCCCAGGCGGTCCGACGCCGACGACGGATTCGTCAACCTCAACGCCCCGCACCAGCACCTGCCGGCCGGCCAGTGGGCCACCATCGACGCCGAGTGGCACGGGGCCGGCATCCCCGTCCTCGCCAAGGTCGGCGCCGCCATCCCGCTCGGCCGAGACGTCCAGGTCCTCTCGCCGGGGGAGACGGACAACGCGGCGGGCCTGCCGCTCGACGACTACCGCGCCGTCGAGATCTTCCCCCCGCGCGGCGGCGCGGGCTCCAGGACCTGGTACGAGACGGAGTGGCTCGAGGACGACGGCGTGTCCGCGGCGGCCAAGACCAAGGTGTCCAAGTACACCGTCGGCTACGGCGTCAGGGACGCCGGCGTGGCCGTGCGGTTCTCCAGGGACGAGAGCTCCGGCTTCGTGGCGCCGTGGAAGGCCCTGGTGGTCATTCTGCCGGTGGGGGATGCGAGACGCGTCGTGACCGAGGGGGACGGGAGCGTCCGGGATCTCGGGGCAGACGCGCAGGGTCGCCGGCAGTTTGAGCTGACATGGTAGACTTTTGACGGCATCACCAGATGGGGGTTTGTGTGTTTTAGTTTTGTTGTCAACAAGTGTGCCAGGCAAAAAGGGCAGGGCAGGGCAGGGCAGGGCAGGCAAATGGGCTTTTTCATGTTTCTTTTTTTTACGTCGTCGACTTGTCGTGCTTGAATACAACTTCCAACGGCCGCTCAAGACTGGCTCGGCGGTTCCGCAGACGCCCACCCAAAGGCCATCAAGTCATCTATGCTACCAAACGCCTCCATCATGACGTCGTCCAGCCAGCCGGCTTCCATGATGGACGAGGAATACAGCGTCAGCCCGGGGAAATCCCACTCGAGCAGGAACTGCTCCGGCGCAAACACGTCCTGCCCGCCGCCGCCGTCGCCGTCGCCGCGCTTTTCCACCGCGCTTTGGTACCTTTGCATCCCCGTCTCGAGCAGCTGCAGGTACATCCTTGCCGTGCTGCTTCGATGGCCGTCGAGAGGCCCGCCGTCGGCTTCGCTCAGCTCGCTCAGGAGGACGTTGCCGCGCTGCAGCAGGCTCTTGTCGTCGTCGCCGCCGCGGCGACCGCGCTCGGGGGGCAGCAGCAGGATGGACAGCTTGAGCAGCAAGAGGTAGCAGAAGACGCACTTTGCCCAGACAAAGTCCATGGCGAACCGCAGATTGCGCAGGTAGAGGCGCGGCTCGCTGGTGACGATGTCGAGGTGCTCCGCCAGAGCGGCCCGCGTCATTCCGAGCATCTGCTTCTGGGTGGGGGACATGACGTCGACGTTTTCCACGCCGGTGATTCGGATGGCCCTGCACAGGGCCATGGTGACGCCCCAGCAGCGCTGGACCTGCATGTTGAGCATCAGCCAAGGGGTATGTGGGTTGCGGGGATCGCAGATCCTTTTCCAGTCGTCGAACCAGATGTTGATGTCGATGATTGCGTCCGAGACAATGTCCATGATTTCCGCCTCGGTGTGGCTTCTTTGCGACAGCCGCTCCAGCATTTGCGCTCGGAGCACGTTCAGCTCGACCTGTGGCCAGAGACACATGTCCTGCTTCCGGACGAGGCGGTCGCGAAGCAGGACCCGACCTCTCCGAGCATCGCCGGCGAGTTTGACGGTCAACATGTCGCCGGCGTCAATGTGCAGAATGTACCCCATGTTCAGAATGTGCAGCCAGGTCCGCGTCTTGCGCATCAACGGGTCCTCGTCCTGTGTCACGGAAACGTCGTCCTCCGAGCTACGAGACATGGCAAACACCCGCGACACAAGCTCATCGTAAGCATCGGGGAGTCCCAGATCGACAGCCATTCGAGCTGCGGCGGCCACGAGGAGTGACCGTTCCGAGGAGTAGCAGGCTCTGACGAGAAGTGCCTGTATGGTTTCCAGACGCAGCATCGCCGGCACCGTCACTGCCGCGTTCACCATTCTTCTGGTGTGAAGATTCAACACGCGCCACGGCTGGCAGTCTGTTCCGCCGAAAGCCCGACAGCCCGCGGTGCATATGACGCTAAACAAGATACCGCTCCGCGACCGCACACTGTCCAGGGCGTCGTGATCGGCGTCGAATACGGGTACATATCTGTCGCAGCCCCGGAAAAAGGTGGCAAAGTAGGAAGTCGCTTGGTCAAGAGTAATGAGGCCCGCATCCACCACATCTTGCGTCCCGACCAAGTTTATGTGGAACGGGCCCGTGGCTCGATCTGCGCGATAAGACAAGGGCCTCCTTTGCGAGTAGCTGCTTGATCTGTTGCCAGACGTATGCGATCCTGTCGCCCTTGACGAGGCGGGAGATTCGACACAGGCCTGCTCACAGACGTCGAAGAGGCCTGGATTGCCAGGGATGAAGGGCGTTGATGAATCCACGGCGACAGAGGTGGGCAAAACCGCAGACGCCGCGGCGGTGTTGTCGTCGCCCACACTGCCCCTTTTCTGTTGTGCCAACTGCAGTCTCAGATTCTCGACCTCCCTCTTTAGCTCGTCAATCTCCCTTGGTCGTGCGGGTCAGTAACCGGCAGTTTTCACCGTAGCCGTTGGCCGCTTGGCCTGGGGAATGGCGGAGACTGCGTACAGTTGGTGAGCAACCTTGGGCCTTTCTTCAAACTTGCACACCTTTTGCAGCGAGCGACACCTACGAGGCCTCGTCAGCGTCAAATGTTGGTGAGGTTTCCCGGCACGGGCCTTTCGAGACTGATCCCTACCGTGAGCAAGGCCGGCGGCCATCGCACTTGACCTAGACGTCAACGTCAGTGCGGAAAGCTAGGGAACGCGGGTATGAGCCGACCTACCTTGGACTGGCGACAGGCACCACACGACGTCTACAAGGAGAAAACTTAGCCAAGGGGGCGTGGGGGTGAATCAAAGCCATAGGGTTGAAAGCACGTACTGGTATTCTCCGCTTTCGAAACTTGGCTGGCGACCTCGATGAAGCTTCGGCATTGGCGTCGGCCATGGCGCCGGCCATGGCGCCAGCAGGTGGTTTGGTTACCGGGTACTCTCGGAGACGGGACAGGCGCTATCGGCCATGACGGCAAACCCGTTGGCAAAAATCGCCGACGGTGACGTTGGCAGCTTGCTGTTTTCGGCGCTTCGCCAGCAGGGATGCGAGGTAGACAAGGCAGCAGGCGGACACGACAGCCGCACGGCAGGTTCCAAGCTTCAGCTGCTTCGCTGGCAAGGAATGGGCTTGGTCGCGTCGTGCGCGGGAAATGCTCGCAACCCCAAAGGCACTTGAGCAATCAAAATTTGCAGAACGGGCGTAGAACAGAGGCAGAGAGGCACTCGCGGAAGCGGCAAAACGGAAGAAGGAGAGTGGCAAAGGGCGCACGACGATAAAGGCAGGATGGCAATGCT
Organism: Ustilaginoidea virens; assembly: GCF_000687475.1. Lineage (NCBI taxonomy): Eukaryota > Fungi > Ascomycota > Sordariomycetes > Hypocreales > Clavicipitaceae > Ustilaginoidea > Ustilaginoidea virens. The sequence goes on along the minus strand of NC_057320.1, from coordinate 4,921,726 downwards.
GCGGTTTGCGGTTTGCGGTTTGCGGTTTGCGGTTCGTGAGGACTTGGCATGAAAAGGACCAGACGGCACGGGCACGAGTCACGAGTCACGAAGGACGTGGAATGTTCCTCTGAAGGGATGAACGGAGGAGTCACGGGACACGCGGACTCGTTGGGAGCAGTTGGCGTCGTTACATTACGTACATGGTGATGACATACTCTGCGCAGTGCACGTGCACCCACCACCAACGCAGAGAACCGCTAACCGCCGTCGATAGTTGGGGGATACGCGCTACTGGGCACGCTAGCACCAGACCAGACCAGACCAGACCAGACCAGACCAGACCAGACGTCGTCAAGTGCGCCGACTGGTGCTGGCTGGCACCAGCTGGTGTTTGCGCACCGCAACAGGCGGCCATCTGTCGGATAATGTCAACTCAATACCGTCAATAATTTTAGGGCCACCCCGTGCCGCCACACGACGGGCAGCCAGCGTCCCACGTCTGCTAAACCCGTCAATGCCTACAAAGTATAAACAGCCCTCCTTTATAATACACACACACTCTCTCTCCACCTCTCCCTTCAGAGGCCCCGCGGGAGGGGGGTCTAGGCTCGTGCCTCGGGCTCGGCTTCTGCCTCCCCCTCGTCCAGGGGAGCACGAGTGTCGGTCCAGGGCTCAAAGACGCAGGCCCCCTTCATCAGCCCGCCCATCGTCTCCCACACGGTCAGAAGCGCAAACAGGGACATGACGGCGACCATGAGCTGCGTGGCCGTCAAGTGCCGGTGCGTCGCGGGCAGCAGCGCCAGAACCGCGGCCACGACGAGCCGCATGCCGATGCGGTACTGCTTGGGCAGCACCAGGCAGGCTTCGTCCTCGGTGGCCCGGTACAGCTGGCCGTAGATCCAGAGGCAAAGCAGCCCTGCGCCGAGCCCGCCGCCCAGGAGCCAGCGCTGGCCGTCGTCAAGCCTGTGCAGCTTGGTGCTGACGGCGCACATGTGCCCTCCGATCAGGAACGACGCCGCCAGGGGCAGGTGCAGCAGGAAAAAGGCAAACGCCGTCCCGGCCGACCGCCGGATGGGATGCGTGGCGTGCAGGCTCCCGTCGCCGCTGGCGTAGATCCAGTTGATGCAAAAGGCAATCACCAGCGTGCACACGGCCTTGGCGTAGCCCGGCGTGACCCCGACGCCGGCCGGGTCCCCCACCACGACGCTGTACACGAACTCGCCGAGGATGATGATGAAGAAGGCTGCCATGCGGTCCACCTCGTGCGCAACGTCCACCGCCGTGCTGTACCTGAGCTTGAGCCGGCGCTTGAACCAGGGGCTCAGGGTCAGCGACCACGTGCACTCCTGGTAGACAATCATGACGGCAGCCACCGCGGCCTTTGCGCCGAGGCCGACGTCCTCGGACAAGATCGGGATGCCCATCAGGAGCCCTGCAAACATGAACCCGGCAAGCACGCGCGCCTGCGCCCGGTGCTGGTAGCTCGCAAACGAGGACACGAGGAAGACGCACATGGTGCTGAAGCGAGCCACCAGGTACGCGCCTGCCGCGGTTCTCACGGCAGCGACATCATCCACCCGTCTTGCGTTGTTGGCGTACAAGACGAGCAGAGCCATGACCCACAGAATGACGAGGCGCTGTGCCAAGTCGTCCGTGTAGTACGAGTTCATGATCTCCCGAAGGTCCGCCCAGACATGCCACGCCGGCGCGAAAATGAGCATGTACTTGGCGAGGTGCGCGCCATCGGGATGCTCGGCGAGGTCGTCGCTGAAATTGGCGACGATGGCGACGTCTGCGGGAACACACGACTTTTTGGCTTAGCGCAGGGATTCATTGTTTTTCTTTTTTTTTTTTTTTTTTGCCAGCGGACCTGGGCAGGGGAACAGTGACGAACACAGCAAGTCTAGGAACAGCTCGAACCGTCCCGCCTGTCTCTCCTCGTCGCTCGCCTTGTACAATCGTCCGTTGTGGAACCACTGGAGCGCTTTGGGTCGCTTGATGACGTAGCGCGATGGCCTGGCGCGTTGCTGGAGCTCGTGGCAATTCATCCTGACGCGCGCGCGGGGACGAGGCGGTTGTTGTTTTGGATCCGGACGTCGTCAGACCGGACGTCGTCAGACCAGACGTCATCAGGCCGGTAGGTTCCCGAGGTACCCGCTGTTGGACAGCTCCTTGCGCCAATCGTGGTGGCCGCAGGTCGGTCTGCTGTGTTTCCCTGCTCCCACAATAAAAATAATCGAGACAATGCAGTTCGCAATTGCTGCCAAAAACGTCTCCATGTCTAGTCGTCGTGGAAGGATTTGAAACGAAGCGAACGCAGCTAGATCCGATGCCGACAGATGGGCTTGACAGCTGGCAACGGCTGGAAAGAATGGAGGATTGGGAAGGAGCGAGAACAAGGAGCAACCAACCAGACCTCTTTGCTGTCCCGTGCTTATTCTTTTATGCGGATCACGTGGAAATGCGCAGTTCCATTCTCCTTCTTTTTTTTTTTTTTTTTTTTTTTTTTTTTTTTTTTTTTTTTTTTGGGCTGCTGCTTCAACAAGTCTGGTCCGTCTCGCGCGACTCCTCCCCTTCCAATGCGTCCAACCGAGGGAACAGGAACAGGAACAGGGACAGGAACAGTCAAGGAAATTTGGAATTTCCACCAGTCGCGATAGTGTGCTTCCGGTACAATCTGCAATCTGCAATCTGCCGGGCCGTGCCGTCCTTCTTCTCATGGTACGGTCCGTTAGGTTTTCAAGCTGCAGTTCCCAGACATCATCACGTTGATTCTCACCCATCAGAGAGAAGGGACGGTTTGTTCCCGACTACCTACCTACGTACCTACCTACCTAACCTAACCTAACCTACCCAAGTGAAACCCCGCCCTTAGCTAAGCGAACACTTCCTCCGACAGTACATGTGGCAGATGATATGAAGCCGCCGGTCAATGTAGTCAGTCCTAGTGTTGCTGTCCACGTCACGGACTGCATTCTGACCCTCACACACCCATGTATATACATATATTGTGTTTATAACCAAGTTCTCGTTGGGGACTTTTTCGGTTTTATAAACGTAAAATTGAATGTCTTTAGCTCAAGAAGACATTGGAGAATGTGTTTGGGTCTTGTAAATGGTACTAGTTGTGATGATGCTGTTTAGATATTGGATGTGCTGGTGAGCATGGCCGAGATGTCTGTTTTGGGCTCAAGTCGGCCGTGAAATTCTTTTTGCCTGCGTCTGTTGGAAAGCGACAGGGCTTACGGAGGGAGCCCAGGACAACTTTACTATATTCCAGGCAGTCACGTTATGTGTGGAATTACATGCAGAGGTTAGGTACTCGACACGGCAGAAGTTCAAAGTGCTTCGTCTCTCTACATACAACAGTATACCAAGAGGCACTTGGAGCTGCACCTCATAACCTCGTTTTGAGGATTGTTGAGGGATGCGAGTTGTCATAGGCCCGCCGTCGCGCTGTGAATCTGTGGATTTGCTCGTTATTTCTTACGCCTGCGGGATAGGACTGGGGCCTTTTCCCACAAGAGCTGCTATGTTATGCTCCTTGGTGTCTGCATTCTGACAAGCATTGCATTGCATCGCATTGCATTGCATTGCACGGAGAGGCGCATCTCTGCAACCAGCCGGTCAGCCTTACAACGGCACGCTCGGCAACGATCCCAGCATGCTCGATAACACGCCCCTTCTTCTGCCATGGCGAGCGTTTTTGCTGCAGAGAGTGGTGGCCGAACCCTGACCAGGAGGGGGGTGGCGCGCCTCCGAGATATGTAGCTAGCCATCTGATCCCGTCGCGCGGCCCGTCCAGCGGGATATCCATCGGGGTGCAGGATATGCCCCCGGAGAGAACCGTACAGGATTTGACAGTTCGCAATTCGGCAGGGTCTGTACCGACCAAGTCCTGGCAAGACACCCGCCCACGCTGAATCGAATCAAATAATACAATACCCCGATTTTATCCGAGGGAATCGTCTTCCTGGCCGCGGTACTCATTCTCCTATGGGCGGCGTGGCGGGGAGCTGTTTTCCGCGTCGGCTTGCCGGCCTGTTCGAATGCCCAGTGGCGGGCGGTCCGTGAAGCAGAGCACCAGCCGTCTCTTGACGATAGCAAGTCGATTCTCGATTCTCCCCTGCCATGTCTTGGGCCGTCCATCCGGCAAGTGGCAGGACTACCCCTAGTACCCTCGCCGTGGCTGCAAGAAAATCAAACTAGGACAGGCGCGCTATTCTCGCCAGACATCTTGCCACTAAACCACACGCGTTTGCTATACATATCCGTTCTTAACTCACTGTCCCATGTTGTCGAAGGACCGGCCGGTAATGCCTTGACCAAGTCTGCGTCCAAGCTTACTTGTTGCCGTGCCAGAGCTGTCCCTTTACGCGGGGGTTGCCAAGGTGGGCGTCGGCATTGGTAATTGCCACGGCATTGCCGTCGTGGAGTCTGTGATTCTCACGAGAACGTGTTGAGCCGGTAATGGGTTCCGGAAACCCGATTTTATCGATGCACTACACGGCTGGTTTTCCACGTGTTCAAATGCGAAGTTTGCGTTTTCGATTTCCATTCAGCAGCAGGCATCATGCTACGGATTTCCGCATTGGCATTCTATTTGCTGAAGGACTACGTACCAACATATGGTCTTATAAAGAGGCTCAGAGGTCGGGGTGTAGAAATTGTCCATAAACACGGTCCACATGCTTTCGAGTGTCGTCTGAAATGTAGTAAAGATTGCCAAGTAGTAGCAGACTGTTTTGATGGACTCGCCAGCAACTTACGAAAACAGATGGGTCACGCGGAGATTTGCTTTCCCTCCGCAAGCTTTGCCAGTACCTTTGTCGTCAGGGGCTTCTAACATCTGTCAAGATGCGTCTGCCGCACCAAGGAGAGTGACCCACACACCAAGTGCGGCTCTGATTCGGCATCTTATGCTGTGACAGCGTCCTGCACATAGACCCTGACTACGGTGTTGATCTTTCGAGTGTAAAAGTCGTCGTTCAATTTGTCCCGAATTCTCGGCCGAGAGCATGTTTACTCGACCTCTACCTGGGGACCTAGGCCCTGAATCTTGCGCAGAGATATTGCGGAAAAACCAAGAACAGATACGGACCCTTTGGCCTAGGCGCGCAACTCCCAGTCTGGTGAATCGTACGTGGCCAAGAGTAAGGGCGACGTTGCGCGGCGTCAGGCTAAGTCACGGGAATCACCAACCCAGCATTGCTTGCATGCAATGACAAGCTCTATGCAGGTGAAACCCGCGCTATTCAAGTGCTTGGAATCGTTGGGATTTAGTAAGCTGCGCCCATTCGACTATTGCGAAACGGACACGACCTGGGCGACGAAGGATCTGTCTCGAGTCCACGTCATGAGCCGAAACAGTGACTCGAAAACCCGGCCGACGGCTTGAAAAATCGTGCTTGCTAGATGATTCGAGGCAGCGTGGCAGGCATCTCGTCATCACATTTGGGCTTTTCTTTGACGAGTACACAGCAGCCTTACACTGCCAAGCCTCCCAGCGTTGCGTCAGGTTGAAGCAACGATCCGGGAAGCTGTGAGCTGGGAGCCCGTGTGGTTTGACGCGATGGCAGCGGGAATATGGCTCGAGGCGATGAATTGAACATGCAAAACAGTGATTCTGATACCCATCTGGTTGATGTGGAGTATCAGATGGATCTGGAGCCGGGCTCAACTCTACAGTCCATGTAAGAAATGCGTCCTCTGCACCTGATGGATTCATGACTGCGCGAGTAGTAAGGTGATGCGAAGAAGGAAAAAAACAGTGAAGAAAAAAAAGGGACAGAGCAAAGTTGCCGAGGGATAACATGGCCGGGAGGCACTCTGGCCAATATTTGCTTCCCAGACGGGCAGTTCGAGGCAGTCGTGATTTGCACTTGTCGCCAGGAGAGTTTCCGCTCAGGAATCCTACTTGGTAGCGCACCGCAAATGTCGCCAGTTGACTGACATCAAGTTTGACCGGGCAAAAAGGATGGTTGCAGGAATCCGCGCCAAGCTACAAGCGTAAGTACGAAGCCATAGCTACCGAGCCACCGCAACACTCGCACTGCATGCTCTGGCGCAAAGGTTCCAAGCCTGGTGCAACGGCGAAACGATGAATCCAGAAGGTAGAAAAACGCCTGGCCTGCGCACCCATTCGTGCACCTCGGCCACACATCCTCTCCCCGTCAACAGCACGAAACCCCAGACCAGGTGGATCCGCGTCCTCCGACCAACCGGCCGGACTGCATTACAGATAAGAATGTCGTTTTTTGTTTTTACAGCACCGAAATCCGGAGATGGGAGCTCTGGGTCCCCCCCCTCCCGCAAGGTGCATGATGCAGTCTGGGTCCGGTGGGCAAGGAGGCACGTTAGCGGCTGTTATCTGCACTCGTGACACGGACGGGATCCCTTCCGAAAGAAGAAAGTAAGTAGACGTCTGGTGCGCGCCGGGAATGTCAACTGGTGGGAGTTTTGACGTGAACGGGAAGGAGGGTTGCATGCTGAAGCATATGATTGATGAGCGCCTGCCTGAATGGCAGGTGGGAATGTGACGACTTGGCGACGAAAATGGGCCAAAGCCCACACGGATTTCATAGATTATGCGGTTCGGCGGCGCAATCACCGTGGGAGGAACGGGACCCTGTCGGACACGACGTGAGGGGGGCAGGCGGAGACGAGCAGTCGCACACGATGCAGATCTCTCGATGGAAAGGGAAGTTGACTCTCGATGGCAGGGTTGGTGACGAAGAATCAAGATGGAGACTGGTGGCTTGCGGGGGGGGGGAGAGGGGAGGGGGGAAAAGGTACGTTACCAATGACCAGTGGACACTTATTCATGCATGCTAGGAGGTACCTACCTGATAGGTAGGTTGTTTATTTAATTCGATATTCTCTTCTTCCTTTTTAGCAGGGTTCCCCGATAAGCGAATGCAAGATGCTAAAGAGCAGGGCAGCTGCACTCGCTGGCAGCTGCCAGTGCGCGTGGGCGTGGCGTGGCGTGGCGTGGCGTGGGTCCTCGGTCCTCTCGTTCTCGTTGTCCAGCCACACAAGCCGCTGCCCCGCCAGATGGATAAAGGCACCAGGGGACTCCGATTGGCCCCCTGGCGGCGAACAGGGCCGCCCGTCCTGGAGCCCTCCGCAAAACGACATGGCCTCCTCCAGCGGGCAGCCCCTGGCTGTACGACGGCAGCGTCCACTGTCTGTGCCCCAAGACGGAAGTGCCGCCGGCTCGGAGCGCCACTCGAAGGAAGCCAAGAGTTGAACATGAACTACAGTTGTGGGCCAAAGCAGGACGCCGCGGGGCCCAGCCAGCGCTCCAGAATTCCGCCGAGCCCTGAGCCCCGCCGCGCCGCGCCGAAGCTTGGGGAGAAAACCAGCTTGAGGCCTTCTGGCGCCGCACGGGCGCATTGGGAAGCTCGACGGTTGCCACTTTCTGGGTTGGGCAAGAAGATATCAACACAATGGGTGCATGATGCAACGGGGGGGGGGGGGGCTGCGTCGCACCGCGATCCTGATGGGTGGCGGCGATGGGTGGCGGGCGATGGCGTGCAGGGCAAAAAGGAAGTCACCCGAGCACAAGGAAGAGGATAATCTATGTAGCGATGATAGCGGGATGCGGCTGCCCAGGCCCCTTGACAGCAGCGCGTCGGTGCCGGCTGGGACGCGAGGCAGGCAGGCAGGCGCGGCCTTATGCTTATTGCTGCTCCTGCCCTGGCAGGCAGGCATGTCGTCACGTTTTCGCCCCTGCAGCCTGCTTCGCCGTGGTCCTTTTGGGCGCCGACCTCGGCAAGCCCAGAAGTTCCCGGCCTAGACTGCTTTAGGGAGGTCGGGAAACAACCAGTTCATTAAGCTGCGCGCTGGCGACGCGGAAATAGAAAACAAACCATAACCTTTATGGAGTCGACATGACTTGCGCGACCGGCAGATGGCCCTGTCAGCGGATATGTCCGTCAACCGACGACGCCACCCTCTCCGGAATGCAAAGCAACGTCGACGCGCACCAGGCCCTCGATGGAAGCTGTTCCCTGGAGCTGTAGCTGCCGGGCTGGGGCATGACCGGTCCTACATCCCCATCGCCTCGGATATGGCGCCAACGACAACTCCCCCCCCCTTCTTCTCCCTCTTCCCTTCCAACGGCATCATCCTCACGCGAGCTCGCAATGCGACACCCCCCCCTGCCTGTCTGCCGGTACCTAGCCCGTCCGACATGGAGGGCCATTGTCTTCCTTCGCTGGGACTGCCGCCGTCCATTCCCTGGCCGGAGCCTTCGACATTGCCCAGTATGCCTCCCCCCCCTCAAGGCCAACCCGACAAAAGGATAAATAGATTCCATCCTCCCCCTTCTTTCTGGGGAAACAAAAAAGAAAGCAAGCAGAAGCTTTCCATCCATCCTCGGGCACTTCCACTTTCCCGCCTTTGCTTCCCGTTTCCCGGCCCTCGTCTTTCTTCCTTGCAGTCCTGCTTGCCCTCGCGAGAGCCCGTTCGTCTGGAGCAACCTCTTATCTCTCTACAGCTGTGCATCCGTCCTCGCTGAACAGCAACCATGAAGGCCTCGACGCTGCTGGCTCTCCTGCCCTTTGCCGCGGCCGCTCCGGCCAAGCGCGCCTCTCCTGCGCCCGTCCTCGTCCCCCGCGGCGCCCAGCTCCGCCAAGGCAAGTTCATCGTCAAGATGAAGGGCGACTCCAAGCTCGGCTCCGTCGCGTCGGCCGTGTCCGCCATCAAGGCCGACGCCGACCACACCTACACCCACTCGTTTCGCGGATTCTCCGCCTCCCTGTCTCCCCAGGAGCTGGAGGGGCTGAGGCACGACCCTAATGTAAGTATATCGAGGGCGAGCCGCCGGGCGAGAAGAAACTTGGTGCTGAACCCCCTTTTCCGAGCAGGTCGACTTTATCGAGCAGGATGCCGTCATGCGCATCTCGACTACGCAGTCCAACGCCGACTGGGGGTTGGCCCGCCTGTCCAGCGAGACGGCCGGCAGCACCAGCTACATCTACGACGACAGCGCCGGCGCCGGCACCTGCGCCTTTGTCATCGACACGGGCGTGCAGGCCGACCATCCCGATTTTGAGGGCCGCGCCAAGTTCCTCAAGAACTTTGCCGGCGACGGCAAGGACACCGACGGCAACGGCCACGGCACCCACGTCTGCGGCACTATTGGCTCCAAGACGTACGGCGTTGCCAAGAAGACCAAGATTTACGGCGTCAAGGTTCTCGACTCCAATGGCTCCGGCTCCAAGTATGCCCCCCACCCCCC